>NC_054483.1:4840374-5077874 GCF_017639515.1 Carcharodon carcharias | reverse complement strand
GAGAGTCAGTGCAGACACGACAGACTGAATGGCCTCCTCCGGTGCTTTAGCCATTCTGTGATTCAGTTTAAAACTGGAGTTTTTAAATGACCCATTGGACATGTGTGTGGTGGCTGTACAGATCATCTTAGGCCAGGGGTATGAATGTCATATTAACGGATACGGTGACGCAGTGGTTATATCACTGGGCTAGTAACCCAGTGTCTTGGGCTCGTGCTCTGGGACATGGGGAATTAAAACTCAATGAATAAATGTAGTATTAAATACTTGTCTCAGAACTGGTGCTAATGAAACTTCAAAGCGTCATTACAAAGACATCTGCTTCATGAGGGTGGTGTGGAAATCTGCTGTCCTTACCCGGTCTGGCCTATTGGTGACTCCAGACCCACAGCAAGAGACTTGTGAAAGGTCTGCAGGTGGGCGGATGTGCAAGATCCCAGGGCGCTACTAAGGGAAAGCAAGGGAATTCTGCTCAATATCTTGGGCAACTTTAATCCTGCAACCAACGTTACAGAAAAGCAGAGATGGTTGGACCATAATCGCATCGCTTTTTTTTGTGTGCGTGTGGGACCTTCCTGCGTACAAATTGGCTGCCAGGTTCCTTAGATTTCAAAGGCGTGTGACTGGCTGTGCGGGCGCCTAGGTCCTGTGCAGGTCCTGAATTGTGACAGGTACAACTGCGGTGTGAGTCTTTTGGGACCATTTCTGAGGCCCAGTTTGATCTTGCAGCCTGGGGCTGTTGTAAGAATTGGGCTCCAGGAGAGGTGAAGCAAAGCGCTCACCGCTCCAACAAAGCAGCCCGGCTGCTACATTTGGCGTGTGCTCTGTCCCCGTGTAGTTTTTGCCTCCCAATAATTCCAAACCTCATTGCTTCTCTCTCTCTCTTCTCCAGGTTTTTATCATCTCCCTCATTGGAGACATCAAATTTCAGCACTTTAATCCAGTTTTGGAGACCTACATCACCAACCACTTCAGTGCCACGCTGGCATATGTGTGAGTATAACTGCGGGGATGTACTGAAATCTCTCTCGGAAGGATCTCTGTGGATAGCTCAGTTGGGGAATGAATGCCAAGGGTTGATTAATTGACCAGAAACTGAACTGGACCAGCCACATAAATACTGTGGCTACAAGAGCAGGTCAGAGGTTGGGAATCCTGCAATGAGTAACTCACCTCCTGACTCCCCAAAGCCTGTCCATCATCTACAAGTCACAAGTCAGGAGTGTGATGGAATACTCCCCACTTGCCTGGATGAGTGCAGTTCCCACAACACTCAAGAAGCTCGACACCATCCAGGACAAAGCAGCCCACTTGATCGGCACCACATCCACCACCTTAAACATTCACTCCCTCCACCACCGATGCACAGTAGCAGCAGTGTGTGTACCATCTACAAGATGCCCTGCAGCAACTCGCCAAGGCTCCTTAGGCGGCACCTTCCAAACGCACAACCACTGCCATCTAGAAGGACAAGGGCAGCAGACCCATGGGAACACCCCCATCTGCAAGTTCCCCTCCAATCCACTCACTATCCTGACGTGGAACTATATCGCTGTTCCTTCGCTGTCGCTGGGTCAAAATCCTGGAACTGGACACCAGGGGGTGAAATGGTTACATGATGTCCCTTCCCATACTGCCTTGCAGGAAACTGGCCAAAGTGTTGAACTACTATGTGGCGAAGGCAGAAAACGCAGACAAAACGGAACTCCTTTTCTCTGCGCTGAAAGCGTTGAAATACATCTTCCGCTTCATAATCCAATCGAGGCAATTGTATCTGAGGTAAGGAAACACCACGGTCACTTAACTCTTGGAATTTGGAACTGGGAAGCCACTTGGGCTCGTCTGGGAATTCAAATATTAGATTGAAGCGCTTAGTCTCGGTTCACTTATTTTGGGTTGGACAGACTGTGACTAGATGATCGAAGAATCTCTCGGGACCTCAGTGTGCTGAAATCAAAAGTCACCTCATTCCTTTCTGCGGTATCCCAATCCTCTACCAGGCATTTTTCCCACTGCTGAAAAACTCATCCATGCCTTTAGTTAGCCCGAGACCTGACTATTCCACTGCATTCCGAACCAACATCTCTCCCCTATCACCCCTACCCCTGCAAAGTTACACTCCTCCAAAACTCCACTGCCCCTATCCCACCTCGCACCAATGTCCCGTTTAGCCCGCACACCCCCTGTGGTCACTGATCCACACTGGTTCTCAGCCCAGGAGCACCACGATTTTAAAACTTCCCCTCCCTGTGTTCGAATCCCTCCAAGAGCTTGCCCCCCACCCAACGCCACCCCCCGCCCCCCCCCCCACCCCACTCTATAATCTCCTCCAGCCCCACAACCTTCTGAGATCTCTGCACTTCTCCAATCCTGGCCTCTTGAGCATCCCTGATTTTAATCTCTTCACCACAGGCAGCCATGCCTTCAGCTGCCTGGGCCCCAAGGAATCCCTCCCTTAACCTCCCCGTCTCTTTTCCCTCCTTTAAGACTGTTGTGTCATGGGTTTGTTTCATGTCTTCTTGAGGATCTCTTGAGGCTTGGATGTTGAAACAAGAACCATTTATTGGTAACCCTTAACTATGTACAGAACCCAGTTGCTGCCATGCAGATATTTCCTAGACTGTTCTCCAAGTCTATTACCATGTGACTCTATACGTCATACCACGAAGGCTGCTAGTCTCCAGTCCAAGTACCTTTACATTACAATGGCATGCAGGCACACACAACAAAGACACTGTTCAAAACCTAGCTACACGACCAAATATTTGCTCGCCTCGTCTAATATCAGTGCGGCTTTAGTAATTGTCTCATAACACACCATGGGATGTTTTCCAACACTAAAAGTGTTGGATAAGTGAAGGTTGCCTGGAGGGGTTACTGGGCACAGGAACTTGCTAGAGGAGCCCTGGGTTGAAATGAGCAGACAGTAGTAGGTGGTCAGACCCTGAGGTTTCTGTCTATCGCTCCAATCGGGCTAGTTAACCAGTTTGGCCATCATCTAACACCAGGTCACTAGCTCAGCTGTCAGTGAGGAAGATTTGGTTGAGGTTACAGTGGGGGTTTAACACACTGCTGCACACATCAGAACGTGTGCCAAAGTGACCCACGTTGATGAGGACCTGTTCTTTCAAACTGTAGGATCTATGGGACACAGGGGGATGACAATGAGTTCTACGAATCCATCCGACAATTGTTCCTGTCATTTAACTCGCTGATGGACAGACCTCTGGAGGAATCTGTGAAAATTAAGGTTTGTGGTAGCTGAGGAGTCTGTCCTGCTGGTATTTCTTGAGGGATACCATCCCTCCCACGTCGCTACCTCCCATCAACCTTTCACCTGTGAAACCTTCAGAACATTCTTGTGAAATTTGTGTTAATGTTTACCTACAAGAAGGAAGATATTGGATTTCAGACACACTGTCCCCATCAAACACTCCCAGGACAGGTACAGCATGGGGTTAGATACAGAGTAAAGCCCCCTCTACACTGTCCCCATCAAACACTCCCAGGACAGGTACAGCACGGGGTTAGATACAGAGTAAAGCCTCCTTCTACATTGTCCCCATCAAACACTCCCAGGACAGGTACAACACGGGGTTAGATACAGAGTAAAGCTCCCTCTGCACTAGTCCTCATCAAACACTCCCAGGACAGGTACAGCACGGGGTTAGATACAGAGTAAATCTCCCTCTACACCGTCCCCATCAAACACTCCCAGGACAGGTACAGCACGGGGTTAGATACAGAGTAAAGCTCTCTCTACACTGTCCCATCAAACACTCCCAGGACAGGTACAGCACGGGGTTAGATACAGAGTAACGCTCCCTCTACACTGTCCCCATCAAACACTCCCAGGACAGGTACAGCACGGGGTTAGATACAGAGTAAAGCCCCCTCTACACCGTCCCCATCAAACACTCCCAGGACAGGTACAGCACAGGGTTAGATACAGAGTAAAGCCCCCTCTACACCGTCCCCATCAAACACTCCCAGGAGAGGTACAGCACGGGGTTAGATACAGAGTAAATCTCCCTCTACACTGTCCCATCAAACACTCCCAGGACAGGTACAGCACGGGGTTAGATACAGAGTAAAGCTCCCTCTACACTGTCCCCATCAAACACTCCCAGGACATGTACAGCACAGGGTTAGATACAGAGTAAATCTCCCTCTACACTGTCCCATCAAACACTCCCAGGACAGGTACAGCACGGGGTTAGATACAGAGTAAATCTCCCTCTACACTGTCCCCATCAAACACTCCCAGGACAGGTACAGCACAGGGTTAGATTCAGAGTAAAACTCCCTCTACACTGTCTCCATCAAACACTCCCAGGACAGGTACAGCACGGGGTTAGATACAGAGTAAAGCTCCCTCTACACTCTCCCCATCAAACACTCCCAGGACAGGTACAGCACGGGGTTAGATACAGAGTAAATCTCCCTCTACACTGTCCCCATCAAACACTCCCAGGACAGGTACAGCACGGGGTTAGATACAGAGTAAAGCCCCCTCTACATTGTCCCCATCAAACACTCCCAGGACAGGTACAGCACGGGGTTAGATAGAGAGTAACGCTCCCTCTACAGTGTCCCCATCAAACACTCCCAGGACAGGTACAGCACGGGGTTAGATACAGAGTAAATCTCCCTCTACACTGTCCCCATCAAACACTCCCAGGACAGGTACAACACGGGGTTAGATACAGAGTAAATCTCCCTCTACACTGTCCCCATCAAACACTCCCAGGTCAGGTACAGCACGGGGTTAGATACAGAGTAAAGCTCTCTCTGCACTGTCCCCATCAAACACTCCCAGGGCAGGTACAGCACGGGGTTAGATACAGAGTAAAGCTTCCTCTACACTGTCCACATCAAACACTCCCAGGACAGGTACAGCACGGGGTTAGATACAGAGTAAAGCTCCCTCTATACCGTCCCCATCAAACTCTCCCAGGACAGGAACAGCACAGGGTTAGATACAGAGTAAATCTCCCTCTACACTGTCCCCATCAAACACTCCCAGGACAGGTACAGCACGGGGTTAGATACAGAGTAAATCTCCCTCTACACTGTCCCCATCAAACACTCCCAGGACAGGTACAACACGGGGTTAGATACAGAGTAAATCTCCCTCTACACTGTCCCCATCAAACACTCCCAGGACAGGTACAGCACGGGGTAAGATACAGAGTAAAGCTCCCTCTACACTGTCCCCATCAAACACTCCCAGGACAGGTACAGCACGGGGTAAGATACAGAGTAAATCTCCCTCTACACTGTCCCCATCAAACACTCCCAGGACAGGTACAGCACGGGGTTAGATACAGAGTAATGCTCCCTCTACATTGTCCCCATCAAACACTCCCAGGACAGGTACAGCACGGGGTTAGATAGAGAGTAATGCTCCCTCTACATTGTCCCCATCAAACACTCCCAGGACAGGTACAGCACGGGGTTAGATAGAGAGTAACGCTCCCTCTACACTGTCCCCATCAAACACTCCCAGGACAGGTACAGCACGGGGTTAGATACAGAGTAAATCTCCCTCTACACTGTCCCCATCAAACACTCCCAGGACAGGTACAGCACGGGGTTAGATACAGAGTAATGCTCCCTCTACATTGTCCCCATCAAACACTCCCAGGACAGGTACAGCACGGGGTTAGATACAGAGTAATGCTCCCTCTACATTGTCCACATCAAACACTCCCAGGACAGGTACAGCACGGGGTTAGATACAGAGTAAAGCTCCCTCTACACCGTCCCCATCAAACACTCCCAGGACAGGTACAGCGCAGGGTTAGATACAGAGTAAATCTCCCTCTACACCGTCCCCATCAAACACTCCCAGGGCAGGTACAGCACGGGGTTAGATACAGAGTAAATCTCCCTCTACACTGTCCCCATCAAACACTCCCAGGACAGGTACAGCAGGGGGTTAGATACAGAGTAAATCTCCCTCTACACTGTCCCCATCAAACACTCCCAGGACAGGTACAGCACAGGGTTAGATACAGAGTAAATCTCCCTCTACACTGTCCCCATCAAACACTCCCAGGACAGGTACAGCAGGGGGTTAGATACAGAGTAAATCTCCCTCTACACTGTCCCCATCAAACACTCCCAGGACAGGTACAGCACAGGGTTAGATACAGAGTAAATCTCCCTCTACACTGTCCCCATCAAACACTCCCAGGACAGGTACAACACGGGGTTAGAAACAGAGTAAATCTCCCTCTACACTGTCTCCATCAAACACTCCCAGGACAGGTACAGCACGGGGTTAGATACAGAGTAAAGCTCCCTCTACACTGTCCCCATCAAACACTCCCAGGACAGGTACAGCAGGGGGGTTAGATACAGAGTAAATCTCCCTCTACACTGTCCCCATCAAACACTCCCAGGACAGGTACAGCAGGGGGTTAGATACAGAGTAAATCTCCCTCTACACTGTCCCCATCAAACACTCCCAGGACAGGTACAGCACGGGGTTAGATACAGAGTAACGCTCCCTCTACACGGTCCCCATCAAACTCTCCCAGGACAGGTACAGCACGGGGTTAAAAACTGCGTTCGCAGCTTGAAGCCGGGGTGCATGTGGAATGAGGAATTCCCACAATGCCTTGGCAGAGCCGAGAGTGAGCGGCAGATTCCACGAGGGACGCTGGGGGTGGGGGTGACAGGAGAAAATGACCCCACATACCGTCCGTTTGCACAAGGGTGGGGGGGGGTGGTCGGGGGTGGGGGGAGTAATTGTGACCTCCTGCCACATGGGGCGCCGACTGTTGTTGTTCAGACCCCGTTTCCCTTTGGCATCTCCCTATTCCCCATTGGAACTGCAGCCAAACAATGTTCTGACTGAAGCAGCATCAGCGCTCCGCCCTGTCTCTCGTTTTCTCTTAAAGTTTGTCTTTCCTCTCCTCAGGGGGCTGCTCTGAAGTATCTGCCGACCATCGTCAACCACGTGATGCTGGTGTTCGACCCAAGTGAACTCAGGTAGCCCTCCGTGTGTAACCTGGACGCCTCTGTACTCTCAGCACTGCACATCCTGCCTAGCACACGCACACGCACTCGCCCCACCCGAGCTTTGAACCCACAGGCTCCCACTCCGTCTGCCCACGTTGGCCGCTCTCCCCGTCACCACCCCCACACCCACCCCCCCCCGAGGCTGCTCAACCATGGCAGGCCTCGGCGTCGCACCCCTATCCCCCTCCAACCCGGGGGACGCTTTTCAGCCGTGCCATTGAGCGAGGGATTCGATTTTGGTCGGGCCAGCGCTGGAGGAGGCCCTTCAGCCCATCCGAGTCCATGCTGGCTCTCTATAAGTCAATCCAGTCAGTCCCATTCTGCCCGCTCTATCCCCGTATCCCCGCAAGTTTATTTCCCTCGAATGTCCATCCAATTCCCTTTTGAAATCATTCATCGTCTCCGCTTCCCCCCCCCCTCGTGGGCAGCGAGTTCCAGCTCATTCCCACTCGCTGTGTAAAAAAGTTCCTCCTCACACCCCCCCAGACTCCTGTATCTCTTAACCAAACCCTTAAATCTGTGTCCCCCTAGACCTTGCACCATCAGCCAATGGGAACAGCTTCTCTTTGTCTACCTTATCCAAACCTGTCAGAATCTTGTCCACATCCAACAAATCTCCAACACAAAAACAGAATTACCTGGAAAAACTCAGCAGGTCTGGCAGCATCGGCAGAGAAGAAAAGAGTTGACGTTTCGAGTCCTGATGACCCTTCGACCGAACTGGTCCATCAAATCTCCCCTCAATCTCCTTTGCTCCAAGGAGAACAACCCCAGCTTCTCCAACCCAACCTTATAGTTAAAACCCCTCATCCCTGGAACCATTCTGGTAAATCTCCTCCGCACCCTCTCAGGGACCCTCACATCCTTCCTAAAGTGTGGTGACCAGAACTAGACACAATACTCTAGTTGCAGCCTAACCAGAGTTTTAGAAAGGTTCAGTATAACGTCCCTGCTTTTGTACTCAATGCCTCTCTTTATGAAGCCCAAGATCCCATAAGTTTTACTAACCACTCTCTCAATGTTTCCTGCCTCCTTGAAAGATCGATGCGCATGAACCCACAGCTCCCCCCTTGGATAAGGCTGCCTTACATTGACTATCCTCACTTACACTTGCCTCTGTTTCCCTCTGCAGTGTCCTCTTTACCAAGTTCATCCAGAGTATCCCTGACAACCAGTTAGTGCGGCAAAAGCTGAACTGTATGTGTAAGGTGGTGGAGAGTGAGCTCTTCAAACTGCCGGGTGAGTGGAGCGCGCAGCCTGGAGTGATGCTGGCACTTCCCAGTCAGCCCAGCGCATCCTGGAGTAAGTCTGAGGACAGTGAGTTACAGGAGAGTGAGGAGAGAGTTAGTTGCAGGACAGAGAGCTAGAGAGGGAGTTACAGGACAGAGAGAGGGGGAGTTGCAGGACAGAGAGAGAGAGAGGGGGAGTTACAGGACAGAGAGAGAGAGAGGGGGAGTTACAGGACAGAGAGAGAGAGAGGGGGAGTTACAGGACAGAGAGAGGGGGAGTTGCAGGACAGAGAGAGAGAGAGGGGGAGTTACAGGACAGAGAGAGAGAGAGGGGGAGTTACAGGACAGAGAGAGGGGGAGTTACAGGACAGAGAGAGGGGGAGTTACAGGACAGAGAGAGGGGGAGTTACAGGACAGAGAGAGAGAGAGGGGGAGTTACAGGACAGAGAGAGGGGGAGTTGCAGGACAGAGAGAGAGAGAGGGGGAGTTACAGGACAGAGAGAGAGAGAGGGGGAGTTACAGGACAGAGAGAGAGAGAGGGGGAGTTACAGGACAGAGAGAGGGGGAGTTGCAGGACAGAGAGAGAGAGAGGGGGAGTTACAGGACAGAGAGAGAGAGAGGGGGAGTTACAGGACAGAGAGAGAGGGGGAGTTACAGGACAGAGAGAGAGAGAGGGGGAGTTACAGGACAGAGAGAGAGAGAGGGGGAGTTACAGGACAGAGAGAGAGAGAGGGGGAGTTACAGGACAGAGAGAGAGGGGGAGTTACAGGACAGAGAGAGAGAGAGGGGGAGTTACAGGACAGAGAGAGAGAGAGGGGGAGTTACAGGACAGAGAGAGAGAGAGGGGGAGTTACAGGACAGAGAGAGAGGGGGAGTTACAGGACAGAGAGAGAGGGGGAGTTACAGGACAGAGAGAGAGAGAGGGGGAGTTACAGGACAGAGAGAGAGGGGGAGTTACAGGACAGAGAGAGAGGGGGGGAGTTACAGGACAGAGAGAGAGAGAGGGGGAGTTACAGGACAGAGAGAGAGAGAGGGGGAGTTACAGGACAGAGAGAGAGGGGGAGTTACAGGACAGAGAGAGAGAGGGGGAGTTACAGGACAGAGAGAGAGGGGGAGTTACAGGACAGAGAGAGAGAGGGGGGGAGTTACAGGACAGAGAGAGAGAGGGGGAGTTACAGGACAGAGAGAGAGAGAGGGGGAGTTACAGGACAGAGAGAGAGAGATGGGGAGTTACAGGACAGAGAGATAGAGAGGGGGAGTTACAGGACAGAGAGAGAGAGAGTGTTACAGGACAGAGAGAGAGAGAGGGGGAGTTACAGGACAGAGAGAGAGGGGGAGTTACAGGACAGAGAGAGAGAGGGGGAGTTACAGGACAGAGAGAGAGAGAGGGGGAGTTACAGGACAGAGAGAGAGAGAGGGGGAGTTACAGGACAGAGAGAGAGAGAGGGGGAGTTACAGGACAGAGAGAGAGAGAGGGGGAGTTACAGGACAGAGAGAGAGGGGGAGTTACAGGACAGAGAGAGAGAGAGGGGGAGTTACAGGACAGAGAGAGAGGGGGAGTTACAGGACAGAGAGAGAGAGGGGGAGTTACAGGACAGAGAGAGAGAGAGGGGGAGTTACAGGACAGAGAGAGAGAGAGGGGGAGTTACAGGACAGAGAGAGAGAGGGGGAGTTACAGGACAGAGAGAGAGAGAGGGGGAGTTACAGGACAGAGAGAGAGAGAGGGGGAGTTACAGGACAGAGAGAGAGAGAGGGGGAGTTACAGGACAGAGAGAGAGAGAGGGGGAGTTACAGGACAGAGAGAGAGGGGGAGTTACAGGACAGAAAGAGAGAGAGGGGGAGTTACAGGACAGAGAGAGAGAGAGGGGGAGTTACAGGACAGAGAGAGAGAGAGGGGGAGTTACAGGACAGAGAGAGAGAGAGGGGGAGTTACAGGACAGAGAGAGAGAGGGGGAGTTACAGGACAGAGAGAGAGAGAGGGGGAGTTACAGGACAGAGAGAGAGAGAGGGGAGTTACAGGACAGAGAGAGAGAGAGGGGGAGTTACAGGACAGAGAGAGAGGTGGAGTTACAGGACAGAGAGAGAGAGAGGGGGAGTTACAGGACAGAGAGAGAGGGGGAGTTACAGGACAGAGAGAGAGAGAGGGGGAGTTACAGGACAGAGAGAGAGGGGGAGTTACAGGACAGAGAGAGAGAGGGGGAGTTACAGGACAGAGAGAGAGAGAGGGGGAGTTACAGGACAGAGAGAGAGAGGGGGAGTTACAGGACAGAGAGAGAGGGGGAGTTACAGGACAGAGAGAGAGAGAGGGGGAGTTACAGGACAGAGAGAGAGGGGGAGTTACAGGACAGAGAGAGAGAGGGGGGGAGTTACAGGACAGAGAGAGAGAGGGGGAGTTACAGGACAGAGAGAGAGAGAGGGGGAGTTACAGGACAGAGAGAGAGAGATGGGAGTTACAGGACAGAGAGAGAGAGAGGGGGAGTTACAGGACAGAGAGAGAGGGGAGATACAGGACAGAGAGAGAGAGGGGGAGTTACAGGACAGAGAGAGAGAGGGGGAGTTACAGGACAGAGAGAGAGAGGGGGAGTTACAGGACAGAGAGAGAGAGAGGGGGAGTTACAGGACAGAGAGAGAGAGAGGGGGAGTTACAGGACAGAGAGAGAGAGAGGGGGAGTTACAGGACAGAGAGAAAGAGAGGGGGAGTTACAGGACAGAGAGAGAGAGAGGGGGAGTTACAGGACAGAGAAAGAGAGAGGGGGAGTTACAGGACAGAGAGTGAGAGAGGGGGAGTTACAGGACAGAGAGAGAGAGAGGGGGAGTTACAGGACAGAGAGAGAGAGGGGGAGTTACAGGACAGAGAGAGAGAGAGGGGGAGTTACAGGACAGAGAGAGAGGGGGAGTTACAGGACAGAGAGAGAGAGGGGGAGTTACAGGACAGAGAGAGAGAGAGGGGGAGTTACGGGACAGAGAGAGAGGGGGAGTTACAGGACAGAGAGAGAGGGGGAGTTACAGGACAGAGAGAGAGAGGGGGAGTTACAGGACAGAGAGAGAGAGGGGGAGTTACAGGACAGAGAGAGAGAGGGGGAGTTACAGGACAGAGAGAGAGGGGGAGTTACAGGACAGAGAGAGAGAGAGGGGGAGTTACAGGACAGAGAGAGAGAGAGGGGGAGTTACAGGACAGAGAGAGAGGGGGAGTTACAGGACAGAGAGAGAGGGGGAGTTACAGGACAGAGAGAGAGAGAGGGGGAGTTACAGGACAGAGAGAGAGGGGGAGTTACAGGACAGAGAGAGAGGGGGAGTTAAAGGACAGAGAGAGAGAGGGGGAGTTACAGGACAGAGAGAGAGGGGGAGTTACAGGACAGAGAGAGAGAGGGGGAGTTACAGGACAGAGAGAGAGAGGGAGTTACAGGACAGAGAGAGAGAGAGAGGGGGAGTTACAGGACAGAGAGAGAGAGAGGGGGAGTTACAGGACAGAGAGAGAGAGGGGGAGTTACAGGACAGAGAGAGAGGGGGAGTTACAGGACAGAGAGAGAGAGAGAGGGGGAGTTACAGGACAGAGAGAGAGAGAGGGGGAGTTACAGGACAGAGAGAGAGAGAGAGAGGGAGTTACAGGACAGAGAGAGAGAGAGGGGGAGTTACAGGACAGAGAGAGAGAGAGGGGGAGTTACAGGACAGAGAGAGAGAGAGGGGGAGTTACAGGACAGAGAGAGAGAGGGGGAGTTACAGGACAGAGAGAGAGAGAGGGGGAGTTACAGAACAGAGAGAGAGAGAGTGTTACCGGACAGAGAGAGAGAGAGGGGGAGTTACAGGACAGAGAGAGAGGGGGAGAGTTACAGGACAGAGAGAGAGAGGGAGTTACAGGACAGAGAGAGAGAGAGGGGGAGTTACAGGACAGAGAGAGAGAGAGGGGGAGTTACAGGACAGAGAGAGAGAGAGTGTTACCGGACAGAGAGAGAGAGAGAGAGTGTTACCGGACAGAGAGAGAGAGAGGGGGAGTTACAGGACAGAGAGAGAGGGGGAGTTACAGGACAGAGAGAGAGGGGGAGTTACAGGACAGAGAGAGAGAGAGGGGGAGTTACAGGACAGAGAGAGAGAGAGGGGGAGTTACAGGACAGAGAGAGAGAGAGGGGGAGTTACAGGACAGAGAGAGAGGGGGAGTTACAGGACAGAGAGAGAGGGGGAGTTACAGGACAGAGAGAGAGAGAGGGGGAGTTACAGGACAGAGAGAGAGAGAGGGGGAGTTACAGGACAGAGAGAGAGAGAGGGGGAGTTACAGGACAGAGAGAGAGAGAGGGGGAGTTACAGGACAGAGAGAGAGGGGGAGTTACAGGACAGAGAGAGAGGGGGAGTTACAGGACAGAGAGAGAGGGGGAGTTACAGGACAGAGAGAGAGAGAGGGGGAGTTACAGGACAGAGAGAGAGAGAGGGGGAGTTACAGGACAGAGAGAGAGAGAGGGGGAGTTACAGGACAGAGAGAGAGAGAGGGGGAGTTACAGGACAGAGAGAGAGGGGGAGTTACAGGACAGAGAGAGAGAGAGGGGGAGTTACAGGACAGAGAGAGAGGGGGAGTTACAGGACAGAGAGAGAGGGGGAGTTACAGGACAGAGAGAGAGAGAGGGGGAGTTACAGGACAGAGAGAGAGAGAGGGAAGTTACAGGACAGAGAGAGAGAGAGGGGGAGTTACAGGACAGAGAGAGAGAGAGGGGGAGTTACAGGACAGAGAGAGAGGGGGAGTTACAGGACAGAGAGAGAGGGGGAGTTACAGGACAGAGAGAGAGGGGGAGTTACAGGACAGAGAGAGAGAGAGGGTGAGTTACAGGACAGAGAGAGAGAGAGGGGGAGTTACAGGACAGAGAGAGAGAGAGGGGGAGTTACAGGACAGAGAGAGAGGGGGAGTTACAGGACAGAGAGAGAGGTGGAGTTACAGGACAGAGAGAGAGGGGGAGTTACAGGACAGAGAGAGAGGGGGAGTTACAGGACAGAGAGAAAGGGGGAGTTACAGGACAGAGAGAGAGGGGGAGTTACAGGACAGAGAGAGAGGGGGAGTTACAGGACAGAGAGAAAGGGGGAGTTACAGGACAGAGAGAGAGAGAGGGGGAGTTACAGGACAGAGAGAGAGGGGGAGTTACAGGACAGAGAGAGAGGGGGAGTTACAGGACAGAGAGAGAGAGAGGGGGAGTTACAGGACAGAGAGAGAGAGAGGGAAGTTACAGGACAGAGAGAGAGAGAGGGGGAGTTACAGGACAGAGAGAGAGAGAGGGGGAGTTACAGGACAGAGAGAGAGGGGGAGTTACAGGACAGAGAGAGAGGGGGAGTTACAGGACAGAGAGAGAGGGGGAGTTACAGGACAGAGAGAGAGAGAGGGTGAGTTACAGGACAGAGAGAGAGAGAGGGGGAGTTACAGGACAGAGAGAGAGAGAGGGGGAGTTACAGGACAGAGAGAGAGGGGGAGTTACAGGACAGAGAGAGAGGTGGAGTTACAGGACAGAGAGAGAGGGGGAGTTACAGGACAGAGAGAGAGGGGGAGTTACAGGACAGAGAGAAAGGGGGAGTTACAGGACAGAGAGAGAGGGGGAGTTACAGGACAGAGAGAGAGGGGGAGTTACAGGACAGAGAGAGAGAGAGGGGGAGTTACAGGACAGAGAGAGAGAGGGGGAGTTACAGGACAGAGAGAGAGAGAGGGGGAGTTACAGGACAGAGAGAGAGGTGGAGTTACAGGACAGAGAGAGAGAGAGGGGGAGTTACAGGACAGAGAGAGAGGGGGAGTTACAGGACAGAGAGAGAGGGGGAGTTACAGGACAGAGAGAGAGAGAGGGGGAGTTACAGGACAGAGAGAGAGAGAGGGGGAGTTACAGGACAGAGAGAGAGAGGGGGAGTTACAGGACAGAGAGAGAGAGAGAGGGGGAGTTACAGGACAGAGAGAGAGGGGGAGTTACAGGACAGAGAGAGAGAGAGGGGGAGTTACAGGACAGAGAGAGAGGGGGAGATTTAGGACAGAGAGAGAGGGGGAGTTACAGGACAGAGAGAGAGGGGGAGTTACAGGACAGAGAGAGAGGGGGAGTTACAGGACAGAGAGAGAGAGAGGGTGAGTTACAGGACAGAGAGAGAGAGAGGGGGAGTTACAGGACAGAGAGAGAGAGAGGGGGAGTTACAGGACAGAGAGAGAGGGGGAGTTACAGGACAGAGAGAGAGGGGGAGTTACAGGACAGAGAGAGAGGTGGAGTTACAGGACAGAGAGAGAGGGGGAGTTACAGGACAGAGAGAGAGGGGGAGTTACAGGACAGAGAGAAAGGGGGAGTTACAGGACAGAGAGAGAGGGGGAGTTACAGGACAGAGAGAGAGAGAGGGGGAGTTACAGGACAGAGAGAGAGAGGGGGGGAGTTACAGGACAGAGAGAGAGGGGGATTTACAGGACAGAGATAGAGGGGGAGTTACAGGACAGAGAGAGAGGGGGAGTTACAGGACAGAGAGAGAGAGGGAGTTACAGGACAGAGAGAGAGGGGGAGTTACAGGACAGAGAGAGAGGGGGAGTTACAGGACAGAGAGAGAGGGGGAGTTACAGGACAGAGAGAGAGAGAGGGGGAGTTACAGGACAGAGAGAGAGAGGGGGGGAGTTACAGGACAGAGAGAGAGGGGGATTTACAGGACAGAGAGAAAGGGGGAGTTACAGGACAGAGAGAGAGTGGGAGTTACAGGACAGAGAGAGAGAGAGGGGGAGTTACAGGACAGAGAGAGAGAGGGGGAGTTACAGGACAGAGAGAGAGAGAGGGGGAGTTACAGGACTGAGAGAGAGGTGGAGTTACAGGACAGAGAGAGAGAGAGGGGGAGTTACAGGACAGAGAGAGAGGGGGAGTTACAGGACAGAGAGAGAGGGGGAGTTACAGGACAGAGAGAGAGAGAGGGGGAGTTACAGGACAGAGAGAGAGAGAGGGGGAGTTACAGGACAGAGAGAGAGAGAGGGGGAGTTACAGGACAGAGAGAGAGAGGGGGAGTTACAGGACAGAGAGAGAGAGAGAGGGGGAGTTACAGGACAGAGAGAGAGGGGGAGTTACAGGACAGAGAGAGAGAGAGGGGGAGTTACAGGACAGAGAGAGAGGGGGAGTTACAGGACAGAGAGAGAGGGGGAGTTACAGGACAGAGAGAGAGAGACAGGGGGAGTTACAGGACAGAGAGAGAGAGAGGGGGAGTTACAGGACAGAGAGAGAGAGAGAGGGGGAGTTACAGGACAGAGAGAGAGGGGGAGTTACAGGATAGAGAGAGAGGGGGAGTTACAGGACAGAGAGAGAGAGAGAGGGGGAGTTACAGGACAGAGAGAGAGGGGGAGTTACAGGATAGAGAGAGAGGGTGAGTTACAGGACAGAGAGAGAGGGGGAGTTACAGGACAGAGAGAGAGGGGGAGTTACAGGACAGAGAGAGAGAGGGGGAGTTACAGGACAGAGAGAGAGAGAGGGGGAGTTACAGGACAGAGAGAGAGAGAGGGGCAGTTACAGGACAGAGAGAGAGGGGGAGTTACAGGACAGAGAGAGAGGGGGAGTTTCAGGACAGAGAGAGAGAGAGAGGGGGAGTTTCAGGACAGAGAGAGAGGGGGAGTTACAGGACAGAGAGAGAGGGGGAGTTACAGGACAGAGAGAGAGAGAGGGGGAGTTACAGGACAGAGAGAGAGAGAGGGGGAGTTACAGGACAGAGAGAGAGAGAGGGAGTTACAGGACAGAGAGAGAGGGGGAGTTACAGGACAGAGAGAGAGAGAGGGGGAGTTACAGGACAGAGAGAGAGAGAGGGGGAGTTACAGGACAGAGAGAGAGAGAGGGAGTTACAGGACAGAGAGAGAGGGGGAGTTACAGGACAGAGAGAGAGAGAGGGGGAGTTACAGGACAGAGAGAGAGGGGGAGTTACAGGACAGAGAGAGAGGTGGAGTTACAGGACAGAGAGAGAGGGGGAGTTACAGGACAGAGAGAGAGAGGGGGAGTTACAGGACAGAGAGAGAGAGAGGGGGAGTTACAGGACAGAGAGAGAGAGAGGGGGAGTTACAGGACAGAGAGAGAGAGAGGGGGAGTTACAGGACAGAGAGAGAGAGAGGGGGAGTTACAGGACAGAGAGAGAGGGGGAGTTACAGGACAGAGAGAGAGGGGGAGTTACAGGATAGAGAGAGAGAGAGGGGGAGTTACAGGACAGAGAGAGAGAGAGGGGCAGTTACAGGACAGAGAGAGAGGGGGAGTTACAGGACAGAGAGAGAGGGGGAGTTACAGGACAGAGAGAGAGAGAGGGGGAGTTACAGGACAGAGAGAGAGAGAGGGGGAGTTACAGGACAGAGAGAGAGGGGGAGTTACAGGACAGAGAGAGAGGGGGAGTTACAGGACAGAGAGAGAGGTGGAGTTACAGGACAGAGAGAGAGGGGGAGTTACAGGACAGAGAGAGAGAGGGGGAGTTACAGGACAGAGAGAGAGGGGGAGTTACAGGACAGAGAGAGAGGGGGAGTTACAGGACAGAGAGAGAGGGGGAGTTACAGGACAGAGAGAGAGGGGGAGTTACAGGACAGAGAGAGAGGGGGAGTTACAGGACAGAGAGAGAGAGAGGGGGAGTTACAGGACAGAGAGAGAGGGGGAGTTACAGGACAGAGAGAGAGGTGGAGTTACAGGACAGAGAGAGAGGGTGAGTTACAGGACAGAGAGAGAGGGGGAGTTACAGGACAGAGAGAGAGGGGGAGTTACAGGACAGAGAGAGAGGGGGAGTTACAGGACAGAGAGAGAGGGGGAGTTACAGGACAGAGAGAGAGAGAGGGGGAGTTACAGGACAGAGAGAGAGAGAGGGGGAGTTACAGGACAGAGAGGGAGAGAGGGGGAGTTACAGGACAGAGAGAGAGGGGGAGTTACAGGACAGAGAGAGAGAGAGGGGGAGTTACAGGACAGAGAGAGAGAGAGGGGGAGTTACAGGACAGAGAGGGAGAGAGGGGGAGTTACAGGACAGAGAGAGAGAGAGGGGGAGTTACAGGACAGAGAGAGAGGGGGAGTTACAGGACAGAGAGAGAGAGAGGGGGAGTTACAGGACAGAGAGAGAGAGGAAGTTACAGGACAGAGAGAGAGAGAGGGGGAGTTACAGGACAGAGAGAGAGAGAGAGGGGGAGTTACAGGACAGAGAGAGAGGGGGAGTTACAGGACAGAGAGAGAGAGAGGGGGAGTTACAGGACAGAGAGAGAGAGAGGGGGAGTTACAGGACAGAGAGAGAGAGAGGGGGAGTTACAGGACAGAGAGAGAGGGGGAGTTACAGGACAGAGAGAGAGGGGGAGTTACAGGACAGAGAGAGAGAGAGGGGGAGTTACAGGACAGAGAGAAAGGGGGAGTTACAGGACAGAGAGAGAGGGGGAGTTACAGGACAGAGAGAGAGAGGGGGAGTTACAGGACAGAGAGAGAGGGGGAGTTACAGGACAGAGAGAGAGGGGGAGTTACAGGACAGAGAGAGAGAGAGGGGGAGTTACAGGACAGAGAGAGAGAGGGAGTTACAGGACAGAGAGAGAGGGGGAGTTACAGGACAGAGAGAGAGAGAGGGGGAGTTACAGGACAGAGAGAGAGAGAGGGGGAGTTACAGGACAGAGAGAGAGGGGGAGTTACAGGACAGAGAGAGAGGGGGAGTTACAGGACAGAGAGAGAGAGAGAGGGGGAGTTACAGGACAGAGAGAGAGAGAGAGGGGGAGTTACAGGACAGAGAGAGAGAGAGAGGGGGAGTTACAGGACAGAGAGAGAGAGAGAGGGGGAGTTACAGGACAGAGAGAGAGAGAGGGGGAGTTACAGGACAGAGAGAGAGGGGGAGTTACAGGACAGAGAGAGAGGGGGAGTTACAGGACAGAGAGAGAGAGAGAGGGGGAGTTACAGGACAGAGAGAGAGAGAGAGGGGGAGTTACAGGACAGAGAGAGAGAGAGAGGGGGAGTTACAGGACAGAGAGAGAGGGGGAGTTACAGGACAGAGAGAGAGAGAGGGGGAGTTACAGGACAGAGAGAGAGAGGGGGAGTTACAGGACAGAGAGAGAGAGAGAGGGGGAGTTACAGGACAGAGAGAGAGGGGGAGTTACAGGACAGAGAGAGAGAGGGAGTTACAGGACAGAGAGAGAGAGAGGGGGAGTTACAGGACAGAGAGAGAGAGAGGGGGAGTTACAGGACAGAGAGAGAGAGAGGGGGAGTTACAGGACAGAGAGAGAGGGGGAGTTACAGGACAGAGAGAGAGGGGGAGTTACAGGACAGAGAGAGAGAGAGGGGGAGTTACAGGACAGAGAGAGAGAGGGGGAGTTACAGGACAGAGAGAGAGAGGGGGGGAGTTACAGGACAGAGAGAGAGAGAGGGGGAGTTACAGGACAGAGAGAGAGAGAGGGGGAGTTACAGGACAGAGAGAGAGAGAGGGGGAGTTACAGGACAGAGAGAGAGAGAGGGGGAGTTACAGGACAGAGAGAGAGAGAGGGGGAGTTACAGGACAGAGAGAGAGAGAGGGGGAGTTACAGGACAGAGAGAGAGAGAGGGGGAGTTACAGGACAGAGAGAGAGAGAGGGGCAGTTACAGGACAGAGAGAGAGAGAGGGGGAGTTACAGGACAGAGAGAGAGGGGGAGTTTCAGGACAGAGAGAGAGGGGGAGTTACAGGACAGAGAGAGAGAGAGGGGGAGTTACAGGACAGAGAGAGAGAGAGGGGGAGTTACAGGACAGAGAGAGAGAGAGGGAGTTACAGGACAGAGAGAGAGGGGGAGTTACAGGACAGAGAGAGAGAGAGGGGGAGTTACAGGACAGAGAGAGAGAGAGGGGGAGTTACAGGACAGAGAGAGAGAGAGGGGGAGTTACAGGACAGAGAGAGAGAGAGGGGGAGTTACAGGACAGAGAGAGAGAGAGGGGGAGTTACAGGACAGATAGAGAGGGGGAGTTACAGGACAGAGAGAGAGGGGGAGTTACAGGATAGAGAGAGAGAGAGGGGGAGTTACAGGACAGAGAGAGAGAGAGGGGGAGTTACAGGACAGAGAGAGAGAGAGGGGGAGTTACAGGACAGAGAGAGAGAGAGGGGGAGTTACAGGACAGAGAGAGAGAGAGGGGGAGTTACAGGACAGAGAGAGAGAGAGGGGGAGTTACAGGACAGATAGAGAGAGAGGGGGAGTTACAGGACAGAGAGAGAGAGAGGGGGAGTTACAGGACAGAGAGAGAGAGAGGGGGAGTTACAGGACAGATAGAGAGAGAGGGGGAGTTACAGGACAGAGAGAGAGAGAGGGGGAGTTACAGGACAGAGAGAGAGAGAGGGGGAGTTACAGGACAGAGAGAGAGAGAGGGGGAGTTACAGGACAGAGAGAGAGAGAGGGGGAGTTACAGGACAGATAGAGAGGGGGAGTTACAGGACAGAGAGAGAGGGGGAGTTACAGGATAGAGAGAGAGAGAGGGGGAGTTACAGGACAGAGAGAGAGAGAGGGGGAGTTACAGGACAGAGAGAGAGAGAGGGGGAGTTACAGGACAGAGAGAGAGAGGGGGAGTTACAGGACAGAGAGAGAGGGGGAGTTACAGGACAGAGAGAGAGAGAGGGGGAGTTACAGGACAGAGAGAGAGGGGGAGTTACAGGACAGAGAGAGAGAGAGGGGGAGTTACAGGACAGAGAGAGAGAGAGGGGGAGTTACAGGACAGAGAGAGAGGGGGAGTTACAGGACAGAGAGAGAGGGGGAGTTGCAGGACAGAGAGAGAGAAAGGGGGAGTTACAGGACAGAGAGAGAGAGGGGAGTTACAGGACAGAGAGAGAGAGAGAGGGAGTTACAGGACAGAGAGAGAGGGGGAGTTACAGGACAGAGAGAGAGAGAGAGGGAGTTACAGGACAGAGAGAGAGAGAGGGGGAGTTACAGGACAGAGAGAGAGAGAGGGGGAGTTACAGGACAGAGAGAGAGAGAGTGTTACAGGACAGAGAGAGAGAGAGGGGGAGTTACAGGACAGAGAGAGACGGGGAGTTACAGGACAGAGAGAGATGGGGAGTTACAGGACAGAGAGAGAGAGAGAGGGAGTTACAGGACAGAGAGAGAGAGAGGGGGAGTTACAGGACAGAGAGAGAGGGGGAGTTACAGGACAGAGAGAGAGGGGGAGTTACAGGACAGAGAGAGAGAGAGGGGAGTTACAGGACAGAGAGAGAGAGAGGGGGAGTTACAGGACAGAGAGAGAGAGAGGGGGAGTTACAGGACAGAGAGAGAGAGAGGGGGAGTTACAGGACAGAGAGAGAGAGAGGGGGAGTTACAGGACAGAGAGAGAGAGGGGGAGTTACAGGACAGAGAGAGAGGGGAGTTACAGGACAGAGAGAGAGAGAGGGGGAGTTACAGGACAGAGAGAGAGAGAGGGGGAGTTACAGGACAGAGAGAGAGAGAGGGGGAGTTACAGGACAGAGAGAGAGGGGGAGTTACAGGACAGAGAGAGAGAGAGGGGGAGTTACAGGACAGAGAGAGAGAGGGGAGTTACAGGATAGAGAGAGAGAGAGGGGGAGTTACAGGACAGAGAGAGAGGGGGAGTTACAGGACAGAGAGAGAGAGAGGGGGAGTTACAGGACAGAGAGAGAGAGAGGGGGAGTTACAGGACAGAGAGAGAGGGGGAGTTACAGGACAGAGAGAGAGAGAGGGGGAGTTACAGGACAGAGAGAGAGGGGGAGTTACAGGACAGAGAGAGAGGGGGAGTTACAGGATAGAGAGTGAGAGAGGGGGAGTTACAGGACAGAGAGAGAGGTGGAGTTACAGGACAGAGAGAGAGGGGGAGTTACAGGATAGAGAGAGAGAGAGGGGGAGTTACAGGACAGAGAGAGAGGGGGAGTTACAGGACAGAGAGAGAGAGAGGGGGAGTTACAGGACAGAGAGAGAGGTGGAGTTACAGGATAGAGAGAGAGAGAGGGGGAGTTACAGGACAGAGAGAGAGAGAGGGGGAGTTACAGGACAGAGAGAGAGGGGGAGTTACAGGACAGAGAGAGAGAGAGGGGGAGTTACAGGACATAGAGAGAGAGAGGGGGAGTTACAGGACAGAGAGAGAGGGGGAGTTACAGGACAGAGAGAGAGAGAGGGGGAGTTACAGGACAGAGAGAGAGAGAGGGGGAGTTACAGGACAGAGAGAGAGGGGAGATACAGGACAGAGAGAGAGAGGGGGAGTTACAGGACAGAGAGAGAGGGGGAGTTACAGGACAGAGAGAGAGAGAGGGGGAGTTACAGGACAGAGAGAGAGAGAGGGGGAGTTACAGGACAGAGAGAGAGGGGAGATACAGGACAGAGAGAGAGAGGGGGAGTTACAGGACAGAGAGAGAGGGGGAGTTACAGGACAGAGAGAGAGAGAGGGGGAGTTACAGGACAGAGAGAGAGAGAGGGGGAGTTACAGGACAGAGAGAGAGGGGGAGTTACAGGACAGAGAGAGAGAGAGGGGGAGTTACAGGACAGAGAGAGAGGGGGAGTTACAGGACAGAGAGAGAGAGAGGGGGAGTTACAGGACAGAGAGAGAGAGAGGGGGAGTTACAGGACAGAGAGAGAGAGAGGGGGAGTTACAGGACAGAGAGAGAGAGAGGGGGAGTTACAGGACAGAGAGAGAGAGAGGGGGAGTTACAGGACAGAGAGAGAGAGAGGGGGAGTTACAGGACAGAGAGAGAGAGAGGGGGAGTTACAGGACAGAGAGAGAGGGGGAGTTACAGGACAGAGAGAGAGAGAGGGGGAGTTACAGGACAGAGAGAGAGAGAGGGGGAGTTACAGGACAGAGAGAGAGAGAGTGTTACAGGACAGAGAGAGAGAGAGGGGGAGTTACAGGACAGAGAGAGAGGGGGAGTTACAGGACAGAGAGAGAGGGGGAGTTACAGGACAGAGAGAGAGAGAGGGGGAGTTACAGGACAGAGAGAGAGGGGGAGTTACAGGACAGAGAGAGAGGGGGAGTTACAGGACAGAGAGAGAGGGGGAGTTACAGGACAGAGAGAGAGGGGGAGTTACAGGACAGAGAGAGAGGGGGAGTTACAGGACAGAGAGAGAGGGGGAGTTACAGGACAGAGAGAGAGAGAGGGGTAGTTACAGGACAGAGAGAGAGAGAGGGGGAGTTACAGGACAGAGAGAGAGAGAGTGTTACAGGACAGAGAGAGAGAGAGGGGGAGTTACAGGACAGAGAGAGAGGGGGAGTTACAGGACAGAGAGAGAGGGGGAGTTACAGGACAGAGAGAGAGGGGGAGTTACAGGACAGAGAGAGAGAGAGGGGGAGTTATAGGACAGAGAGAGAGAGAGGGGGAGTTACAGGACAGAGAGAGAGAGGGGGAGTTACAGGACATAGAGAGAGAGGGGGAGTTACAGGACAGAGAGAGAGGGGGAGTTACAGGACAGAGAGAGAGGGGGAGTTACAGGACAGAGAGAGAGGGGGAGTTACAGGACAGAGAGAGAGGGGGAGTTACAGGACAGAGAGAGAGAGAGGGGGAGTTACAGGACAGAGAGAGAGAGGGGGGGAGTTACAGGACAGAGAGAGAGAGAGAGGGGGAGTTACAGGACAGAGAGAGAGAGAGGGGGAGTTACAGGACAGAGAGAGAGAGAGGGGGAGTTACAGGACAGAGAGAGAGGGGGAGTTACAGGACAGAAAGAGAGAGAGGGGGAGTTACAGGACAGAGAGAGAGAGAGGGGGAGTTACAGGACAGAGAGAGAGGGGAGTTACAGGACAGAGAGAGAGAGGGGGAGTTACAGGACAGAGAGAGAGAGGGGGAGTTACAGGACAGAGAGGAGAGAGGGGAGTTACAGGACAGAGAGAGAGAGAGGGGGAGTTACAGGACAGAGAGAGAGAGAGGGGGAGTTACAGGAGAGAGAGAGAGAGGGGGAGTTACAGGACAGAGAGAGAGAGGGGAGTTACAGGACAGAGAGAGAGAGAGGGGAGTTACAGGACAGAGAGAGAGGGGGAGTTACAGGACAGAGAGAGAGAGGGGGAGTTACAGGACAGAGAGAGACGGGGAGTTACAGGACAGAGAGAGAGAGGGGGAGTTACAGGACAGAGAGAGAGAGAGGGGGAGTTACAGGACAGAGAGAGAGAGGGGGAGTTACAGGACAGAGAGAGAGGGGGAGTTACAGGACAGAGAGAGAGAGAGGGGAGTTACAGGACAGAGAGAGAGAGGGGGAGTTACAGGACAGAGAGAGAGGGGGAGTTACAGGACAGAGAGAGAGAGAGGGGAGTTACAGGACAGAGAGAGAGAGAGGGGGAGTTACAGGACAGAGAGAGAGGGGGGAGTTACAGGACAGAGAGAGAGAGAGAGGGGAGTTACAGGACAGAGAGAGAGAGAGGGGGAGTTACAGGACAGAGAGAGAGGGGGAGTTACAGGACAGAGAGAGAGGGGGAGTTACAGGACAGAGAGAGAGAGGGGGAGTTACAGGACAGAGAGAGAGAGAGGGGAGTTACAGGACAGAGAGAGAGAGAGGGGGAGTTACAGGACAGAGAGAGAGAGAGGGGGAGTTACAGGACAGAGAGAGAGAGAGGGGGAGTTACAGGACAGAGAGAGAGAGAGGGGGAGTTACAGGACAGAGAGAGAGAGAGGGGGAGTTACAGGACAGAGAGAGAGAGAGGGGGTGTTACAGGACAGAGAGAGAGGGGGAGTTACAGGACAGAGAGAGAGGGGGAGTTACAGGACAGAGAGAGAGAGAGGCAGAGGGGGAGTTACAGGACAGAGAGAGAGGGGGGAGTTACAGGACAGAGAGAGAGAGAGGGGGAGTTACAGGACAGAGAGAGAGAGGGGGAGTTACAGGACAGAGAGAGACGGGGAGTTACAGGACAGAGAGAGAGAGGGGGGGAGTTACAGGACAGAGAGAGAGACAGGGGGAGTTACAGGACAGAGAGAGAGAGGGGGAGTTACAGGACAGAGAGAGAGAGAGGGGGAGTTACAGGACAGAGAGAGAGAGAGGGGGAGTTACAGGACAGAGAGAGAGGGGGAGTTACAGGACAGAGAGAGAGAGAGGGGAGTTACAGGACAGAGAGAGAGAGAGGGGGAGTTACAGGACAGAGAGAGAGGGGAGTTACAGGACAGAGAGAGAGAGAGGGGGAGTTACAGGACAGAGAGAGAGGGGGAGTTACAGGACAGAGAGAGAGGGGGAGTTACAGGACAGAGAGAGAGAGGGGGAGTTACAGGACAGAGAGAGAGAGGGGGAGTTACAGGACAGAGAGAGAGAGGGGGTGTTACAGGACAGAGAGAGAGAGAGGGGGAGTTACAGGACAGAGAGAGAGGGGGAGTTACAGGACAGAGAGAGAGAGGGGGAGTTACAGGACAGAGAGAGAGAGGGGGAGTTACAGGACAGAGAGAGAGGGGGAGTTACAGGACAGAGAGAGAGAGAGGGGGAGTTACAGGACAGAGAGAGAGAGAGGGGGAGTTACAGGACAGAGAGAGAGGGGGAGTTACAGGACAGAGAGAGAGGGGGAGTTACAGGACAGAGAGAGGGGGAGTTACAGGACAGAGAGAGAGAGAGGGGGAGTTACAGGACAGAGAGAGAGAGAGGGGGAGTTACAGGACAGAGAGAGAGAGAGGGGGAGTTACAGGACAGAGAGAGAGAGGGAGTTACAGGACAGAGAGAGAGAGAGGGGGAGTTACAGGACAGAGAGAGAGAGAGGGAGAGTTACAGGACAGAGAGAGAGAGAGGGGGAGTTACAGGACAGAGAGAGAGAGAGGGGGAGTTACAGGACAGAGAGAGAGAGAGGGGGAGTTACAGGACAGAGAGAGAGAGAGGGGGAGTTACAGGACAGAGAGAGAGAGAGGGGGAGTTACAGGACAGAGAGAGAGAGAGGGGGAGTTACAGGACAGAGAGAGAGAGAGGGGGAGTTACAGGACAGAAAGAGAGGGGAGATACAGGACAGAGAGAGAGAGGGGGAGTTACAGGACAGAGAGAGAGGGGGAGTTACAGGACAGAGAGAGAGAGAGGGGGAGTTACAGGACAGAGAGAGAGAGAGGAGGAGTTACAGGACAGAGAGAGAGAGGGGAGTTACAGGACAGAGAGAGAGAGAGGGGGAGTTACAGGACAGAGAGAGAGAGAGGGGGAGTTACAGGACAGAGAGAGAGGGGGAGTTACAGGACAGAGAGAGAGGAGGAGTTACAGGACAGAGAGAGAGAGAGGGGGAGTTACAGGACAGAGAGAGAGAGAGGGGGAGTTACAGGACAGAGAGAGAGAGAGGGGGAGTTACAGGACAGAGAGAGAGAGAGGGGGAGTTACAGGACAGAGAGAGAGGGGGAGTTACAGGACAGAGAGAGAGAGAGGGGGAGTTACAGGACAGAGAGAGAGAGAGGGGGAGTTACAGGACAGAGAGAGAGAGGAGTGTTACAGGACAGAGAGAGAGTGAGGGGGAGTTACAGGACAGAGAGAGAGGGGGAGTTACAGGACAGAGAGAGAGGGGGAGTTACAGGACAGAGAGAGAGGAGGGGGAGTTACAGGACAGAGAGAGAGAGAGGGGGAGTTACAGGACAGAGAGAGAGAGAGGGGAGTTACAGGACAGAGAGAGAGAGAGGGGGAGTTACAGGACAGAGAGAGAGGGGGAGTTACAGGACAGAGAGAGAGGGGGAGTTACAGGACAGAGAGAGAGGGGGAGTTACAGGACAGAGAGAGAGAGAGGGGGAGTTATAAGACAGAGAGAGAGAGAGGGGGAGTTACAGGACAGAGAGAGAGGGGGAGTTACAGGACAGAGAGAGAGGGGGAGTTACAGGACAGAGAGAGAGGGGGAGTTACAGGACAGAGAGAGAGGGGGAGTTACAGGACAGAGAGAGAGGGGGAGTTACAGGACAGAGAGAGAGGGGGAGTTACAGGACAGAGAGAGAGAGGGGGAGTTACAGGACAGAGAGAGAGAGAGGGGGAGTTACAGGACAGAAGAGAGAGGGGGAGTTACAGGACAGAGAGAGAGAGAGGGGGAGTTACAGGACAGAGAGAGAGAGAGGGGGAGTTACAGGACAGAGAGAGAGGGGGAGTTACAGGACAGAGAGAGAGGGGGAGTTACAGGACAGAGAGAGAGAGAGGGGGAGTTACAGGACAGAGAGAGAGGGAGTTACAGGACAGAGAGAGGGGGAGTTACAGGACAGAGAGAGAGAGGGGGAGTTACAGGACAGAGAGAGAGAGAGGGGGAGTTACAGGACAGAGAGAGAGAGAGGGGGAGTTACAGGACAGAGAGAGAGAGAGGGGGAGTTACAGGACAGAGAGAGAGAGAGGGGGAGTTACAGGACAGAGAGAGAGAGAGGGGGAGTTACAGGAAAGAGAGAGAGAGAGAGAGGGGGAGTTACAGGACAGAGAGAGAGAGAGGGGGAGTTACAGGACAGAGAGGGAGAGAGGGGGAGTTACAGGACAGAGTGAGAGAGAGGGGGAGTTACAGGACAGAGAGAGAGAGAGTGGGAGTTACAGGACAGAGAGAGAGGGGGAGTTACAGGACAGAGAGAGAGGGGGAGTTACAGGACAGAGAGAGAGGGGGAGTTACAGGACAGAGAGAGAGAGAGGGGAAGTTACAGGACAGAGAGAGAGGGGGAGTTACAGGACAGAGAGAGAGAGAGTGTTACAGGACAGAGAGAGAGAGAGGGGGAGTTACAGGACAGAGAGAGACGGGGAGTTACAGGACAGAGAGAGATGGGGAGTTACAGGACAGAGAGAGAGAGAGAGGGAGTTACAGGACAGAGAGAGAGAGGGGGAGTTACAGGACAGAGAGAGAGGGGGAGTTACAGGACAGACAGAGAGAGAGGGGGAGTTACAGGACAGAGAGAGAGAGAGGGGGAGTTACAGGACAGAGAGAGAGAGAGAGGGGGAGTTACAGGACAGAGAGAGAGGGGGAGTTACAGGACAGAGAGAGAGAGAGGGGGAGTTACAGGACAGAGAGAGAGAGAGGGGGAGTTACAGGACAGAGAGAGAGAGAGGGGGAGTTACAGGACAGAGAGAGAGAGAGGGGGAGTTACAGGACAGAGAGAGAGAGAGTGTTACAGGACAGAGAGAGAGAGAGGGGGAGTTACAGGACAGAGAGAGAGGGGGAGTTACAGGACAGAGAGAGAGAGGGGGAGTTACAGGACAGAGAGAGAGAGAGGGGGAGTTACAGGACAGAGAGAGAGAGAGTGTTACAGGACAGAGAGAGAGAGAGGGGGAGTTTCAGGACAGAGAGAGAGAGGGGGAGTTTCAGGACAGAGAGAGAGGGGGAGTTACAGGACAGAGAGAGAGGGGGAGTTACAGGACAGAGAGAGAGGGGGAGTTACAGGACAGAGAGAGAGAGAGGGGGAGTTACAGGACAGAGAGAGAGAGGGGGAGTTACAGGACAGAGAGAGAGGGGGAGTTACAGGACAGAGAGAGAGGGGGGGAGTTACAGGACAGAGAGAGAGGGGGGAGTTACAGGACAGAGAGAGAGGGGGAGTTACAGGACAGAGAGAGAGGGGGAGTTACAGGACAGAGAGAGAGGCGGAGTTACAGGACAGAGAGAGAGGGGGAGTTACAGGACAGAGAGAGAGAGAGGGGGGAGTTACAGGACAGAGAGAGAGGGGGAGTTACAGGACAGAGACAGAGAGAGGGGGAGTTACAGGACAGAGAGAGAGAGAGGGGAGTTACAGGACAGAGAGAGAGAGAGGGGGAGTTACAGGACAGAGAGAGAGAGAGGGGGAGTTACAGGACAGAGAGAGAGAGAGGGGGAGTTACAGGACAGAGACAGAGAGAGGGGGAGTTACAGGACAGAGAGAGAGAGAGAGGGGGAGTTACAGGACAGAGAGAGAGAGAGGGGGAGTTACAGGACAGAGAGGGAGAGAGGGGGAGTTACAGGACAGAGAGAGAGAGAGGGGGAGTTACAGGACAGAGAGAGAGAGAGGGGGAGTTACAGGACAGAGAGAGAGGGGGAGTTACAGGACAGAGAGAGAGGGGGAGTTACAGGACAGAGAGAGAGGGGGAGTTACAGGACAGAGAGAGAGAGAGGGGGAGTTACAGGACAGAGAGAGAGGGGGAGTTACAGGACAGAGAGAGAGGGGGAGTTACAGGACAGAGAGAGAGGGGGAGTTACAGGACAGAGAGAGAGAGAGGGGAGTTACAGGACAGAGAGTGAGGGGGGAGTTACAGGACAGAGAGAGAGAGAGGGGGAGTTACAGGACAGAGAGAGAGAGAGGGGGAGTTACAGGGCAGAGAGAGAGAGAGGGGGAGTTACAGGACAGAGAGAGAGAGAGGGGGAGTTACAGGACAGAGAGAGAGAGAGGGGGAGTTACAGGACAGAGAGAGAGAGAGGGGGAGTTACAGGACAGAGAGAGAAGAGGGGGAGTTACAGGACAGAGAGAGAGGGGGAGTTACAGGACAAGAGATAGAGAGGGGGAGTTACAGGACAGAGAGAGAGGGGAGTTACAGGACAGAGAGAGAGAGAGGGGGAGTTACAGGACAGAGAGAGAGAGAGGGGGAGTTACAGGACAGAGAGAGAGAGGGGGAGTTACAGGACAGAGAGAGAGGGGGAGTTACAGGACAGAGAGAGAGAGAGGGGGAGTTACAGGACAGAGAGAGAGAGAGGGGGAGTTACAGGACAGAGAGAGAGAGGGAGTTACAGGACAGAGAGAGAGAGGGAGTTACAGGACAGAGAGAGAGGGGAGTTACAGGACAGAGAGAGAGGGGGAGTTACAGGACAGAGAGAGAGAGAGGGGGAGTTACAGGACAGAGAGAGAGAGAGGGGGAGTTACAGGACAGAGAGAGAGAGAGGGGAGTTACAGGACAGAGAGAGAGAGAGGGGGAGTTACAGGACAGAGAGAGAGGGGGAGTTACAGGACAGAGAGAGAGAGAGGGGGAGTTACAGGACAGAGAGAGAGAGAGGGGGAGTTACAGGACAGAGAGAGAGAGAGGGGGAGTTACAGGACAGAGAGAGAGAGAGGGGAGTTACAGGACAGAGAGAGAGAGAGGGGGAGTTACAGGACAGAGAGAGAGAGAGGGGGAGTTACAGGACAGAGAGAGAGAGAGGGGGAGTTACAGGACAGAGAGAGAGAGAGGGGGAGTTACAGGACAGAGAGGGAGAGAGGGGGAGTTACAGGACAGAGGAGAGAGAGGGGGAGTTACAGGACAGAGAGAGAGAGAGGGGAGTTACAGGACAGAGAGAGAGGGGGAGTTACAGGACAGAGAGAGAGGGGGAGTTACAGGACAGAGAGAGAGGGGGAGTTACAGGACAGAGAGAGAGAGGGGGAGTTACAGGACAGAGAGAGAGGGGGAGTTACAGGACAGAGAGAGAGAGAGGGAGTTACAGGACAGAGAGAGAGAGAGGGGGAGTTACAGGACAGAGAGAGACGGGGGAGTTACAGGACAGAGAGAGAGGGGGAGTTACAGGACAGAGAGAGAGAGAGAGGGGAGTTACAGGACAGAGAGAGAGAGGGGAGTTACAGGACAGAGAGAGAGGGGGAGTTACAGGACAGAGAGAGAGAGAGGGGGAGTTACAGGACAGAGAGAGAGAGAGGGGGAGTTACAGGACAGAGAGAGAGAGAGGGGGAGTTACAGGACAGAGAGAGAGGGGGGAGTTACAGGACAGAGAGAGAGAGAGGGGGAGTTACAGGACAGAGAGAGAGAGAGGGGGAGTTACAGGACAGAGAGAGAGAGAGGGGGAGTTACAGGACAGAGAGAGAGAGAGGGGGAGTTACAGGACAGAGAGAGAGAGAGTGTTACAGGACAGAGAGAGAGAGAGGGGAGTTACAGGACAGAGAGAGAGGGGGAGTTACAGGACAGAGAGAGAGGGGGAGTTACAGGACAGAGAGAGAGAGAGGGGGAGTTACAGGACAGAGAGAGAGAGAGTGTTACAGGACAGAGAGAGAGAGAGGGGGAGTTACAGGACAGAGAGAGAGGGGGAGTTACAGGACAGAGAGAGAGGGGGAGTTACAGGACAGAGAGAGAGGGGGAGTTACAGGACAGAGAGAGAGGGGGAGTTACAGGACAGAGAGAGAGAGAGGGGGAGTTACAGGACAGAGAGAGAGAGGGGGAGTTACAGGACAGAGAGAGAGGGGGAGTTACAGGACAGAGAGAGAGGGGGGGAGTTACAGGACAGAGAGAGAGGGGGAGTTACAGGACAGAGAGAGAGGGGGAGTTACAGGACAGAGAGAGAGGGGGAGTTACAGGACAGAGAGAGAGGCGGAGTTACAGGACAGAGAGAGAGGGGGAGTTACAGGACAGAGAGAGAGAGAGGGGGAGTTACAGGACAGAGAGAGAGGGGGAGTTACAGGACAGAGACAGAGAGAGGGGGAGTTACAGGACAGAGAGAGAGAGAGGGGGAGTTACAGGACAGAGAGAGAGAGAGGGGGAGTTACAGGACAGAGAGAGAGAGAGGGGGAGTTACAGGACAGAGAGAGAGAGAGGGGGAGTTACAGGACAGAGACAGAGAGAGGGGGAGTTACAGGACAGAGAGAGAGAGAGAGAGGGGGAGTTACAGGACAGAGAGAGAGAGAGGGGGAGTTACAGGACAGAGAGGGAGAGAGGGGGAGTTACAGGACAGAGAGAGAGAGAGAGGGGGAGTTACAGGACAGAGAGAGAGAGAGGGGGAGTTACAGGACAGAGAGAGAGGGGGAGTTACAGGACAGAGAGAGAGGGGGAGTTACAGGACAGAGAGAGAGGGGGAGTTACAGGACAGAGAGAGAGAGAGGGGGAGTTACAGGACAGAGAGAGAGGGGGAGTTACAGGACAGAGAGAGAGGGGGAGTTACAGGACAGAGAGAGAGGGGGAGTTACAGGACAGAGAGAGAGAGAGGGGGAGTTACAGGACAGAGATTGAGGGGGAGTTACAGGACAGAGAGAGAGAGAGGGGGAGTTACAGGACAGAGAGAGAGAGAGGGGGAGTTACAGGGCAGAGAGAGAGAGAGGGGGAGTTACAGGACAGAGAGAGAGAGAGGGGGAGTTACAGGACAGAGAGAGAGAGAGGGGGAGTTACAGGACAGAGAGAGAGAGAGGGGGAGTTACAGGACAGAGAGAGAAAGAGGGGGAGTTACAGGACAGAGAGAGAGGGGGAGTTACAGGACACAGAGATAGAGAGGGGGAGTTACAGGACAGAGAGAGAGGGGGAGTTACAGGACAGAGAGAGAGAGAGGGGGAGTTACAGGACAGAGAGAGAGAGAGGGGGAGTTACAGGACAGAGAGAGAGAGAGGGGGAGTTACAGGACAGAGAGAGAGGGGGAGTTACAGGACAGAGAGAGAGAGAGGGGGAGTTACAGGACAGAGAGAGAGAGAGGGGGAGTTACAGGACAGAGAGAGAGAGGGAGTTACAGGACAGAGAGAGAGAGGGAGTTACAGGACAGAGAGAGAGGGGAGTTACAGGACAGAGAGAGAGGGGGAGTTACAGGACAGAGAGAGAGAGAGGGGGAGTTACAGGACAGAGAGAGAGAGAGGGGGAGTTACAGGACAGAGAGAGAGAGAGGGGGAGTTACAGGACAGAGAGAGAGAGAGGGGGAGTTACAGGACAGAGAGAGAGGGGGAGTTACAGGACAGAGAGAGAGAGAGGGGGAGTTACAGGACAGAGAGAGAGAGAGGGGGAGTTACAGGACAGAGAGAGAGAGAGGGGGAGTTACAGGACAGAGAGAGAGGGGGAGTTACAGGACAGAGAGAGAGAGGGAGTTACAGGACAGAGAGAGAGGGGGAGTTACAGGACAGAGAGAGAGAGGGGGAGTTACAGGACAGAGAGAGAGAGAGGGGGAGTTACAGGACAGAGAGAGAGAGAGGGGGAGTTACAGGACAGAGAGAGAGAGGGGAGTTACAGGACAGAGAGAGAGAGGGGAGTTACAGGACAGAGAGAGAGAGGGAGTTACAGGACAGAGAGAGAGGGGGAGTTACAGGACAGAGAGAGAGAGAGGGGGAGTTACAGGACAGAGAGAGAGAGAGGGGGAGTTACAGGACAGAGAGAGAGAGAGGGGGAGTTACAGGACAGAGAGAGAGAGAGGGGGAGTTACAGGACAGAGAGAGAGAGAGGGGGAGTTACAGGACAGAGAGAGAGAGGGAGTTACAGGACAGAGAGAGAGAGGGAGTTACAGGACAGAGAGAGAGGGGGAGTTACAGGACAGAGAGAGAGAGAGGGGGAGTTACAGGACAGAGAGAGAGAGAGGGGGAGTTACAGGACAGAGAGAGAGAGAGGGGAGTTACAGGACAGAGAGAGAGAGAGGGGGAGTTACAGGACAGAGAGAGAGGGGGAGTTACAGGACAGAGAGAGAGAGAGGGGGAGTTACAGGACAGAGAGAGAGATAGGGGGAGTTACAGGACAGAGAGAGAGAGAGGGGGAGTTACAGGACAGAGAGAGAGAGGGAGTTACAGGACAGAGAGAGAGGGGGAGTTACAGGACAGAGAGAGAGGGGGAGTTACAGGACAGAGAGAGAGAGGGGGAGTTACAGGACAGAGAGAGAGAGGGGGAGTTACAGGACAGAGAGAGAGGGGGAGTTACAGGACAGAGAGAGAGAGAGGGGGAGTTACAGGACAGAGAGAGAGAGAGGGGGAGTTACAGGACAGAGAGAGAGGGGGGGAGATACAGGACAGAGAGAGAGAGGGAGTTACAGGACAGAGAGAGAGGGGGAGTTACAGGACAGAGAGAGAGAGAGGGGGAGTTACAGGACAGAGAGAGAGGGGGAGTTACAGGACAGAGAGAGAGAGAGGGGGAGTTACAGGACAGAGAGAGAGAGGGAGTTACAGGACAGAGAGAGAGGGGGAGTTACAGGACAGAGAGAGAGGGGGGGAGTTACAGGACAGAGAGAGAGAGGGAGTTACAGGACAGAGAGAGAGGGGGAGTTACAGGACAGAGAGAGAGGGGGGGAGTTACAGGACAGAGAGAGAGAGGGAGTTACAGGACAGAGAGAGAGGGGGAGTTACAGGACAGAGAGAGAGAGGGGGGAGTTACAGGACAGAGAGAGAGGGGGAGTTACAGGACAGAGAGAGAGGGGGAGTTACAGGACAGAGAGAGAGAGAGGGGGAGTTACAGGACAGAGAGAGAGGGGGAGTTACAGGACAGAGAGAGAGAGAGGGGAGTTACAGGACAGAGAGAGAGGGGGAGTTACAGGACAGAGAGAGAGAGAGGGGGAGTTACAGGACAGAGAGAGAGGGGGAGTTACAGGACAGAGAGAGAGAGAGGGGGAGTTACAGGACAGAGAGAGAGAGAGAGGGGGAGTTACAGGACAGAGAGAGAGGGGGAGTTACAGGACAGAGAGAGAGAGAGGGGGAGTTACAGGACAGAGAGAGAGAGTGGGAGTTACAGGACAGAAAGAGAGGGGGAGTTACAGGACAGAGAGAGAGGGGGAGTTACAGGACAGAGAGAGAGAGAGGGGGAGTTACAGGACAGAGAGAGAGAGAGGGGGAGTTACAGGACAGAGAGAGAGAGAGGGGGAGTTACAGGACAGAGAGAGAGAGAGGGGGAGTTACAGGACAGAGAGAGAGGGGGAGTTACAGGACAGAGAGAGAGAGAGGGGGAGTTACAGGACAGAGAGAGAGAGAGGGGGAGTTACAGGACAGAGAGAGAGGGGGGGAGTTACAGGACAGAGAGAGAGAGGGAGTTACAGGACAGAGAGAGAGGGGGAGTTACAGGACAGAGAGAGAGGGGGAGTTACAGGACAGAGAGAAAGAGAGGGGGAGTTACAGGACAGAGAGAGAGAGGGGGAGTTACAGGACAGAGAGAGAGGGGGAGTTACAGGACAGAGAGAGAGAGTGGGGGAGTTACAGGACAGAGAGAGAGAGAGGGGGAGTTACAGGACAGAGAGAGAGGGGGAGTTACAGGACAGAGAGAGAGGGGGAGTTACAGGACAGAGAGAGAGGGGGAGTTACAGGACAGAGAGAGAGGGGGAGTTACAGGACAGAGAGAGAGGGGGAGTTACAGGACAGAGAGAAAGAGAGGGGGAGTTACAGGACAGAGAGAGAGAGAGGGGGAGTTACAGGACAGAGAGAGAGAGGGGGTTACAGGACAGAGAGAGAGGGGGAGTTACAGGACAGAGAGAGAGGGGGAGTTACAGGACAGAGAGAGAGAGACGGGGAGTTACAGGACAGAGAAAGAGAGAGGGGGAGTTACAGGACAGAGAGAGAGAGGGGGAGTTACAGGACAGAGAGAGAGAGGGGGAGTTACAGGACAGAGAGAGAGGGGGAGATTTAGGACAGAGAGAGAGGGGGAGTTACAGGACAGAGAGAGAGAGAGGGGGAGTTACAGGACAGAGAGAGAGAGAGGGGGAGTTACAGGACAGAGAGAGAGGGGGAGTTACAGGACAGAGAGAGAGAGAGGGGGAGTTACAGGACAGAGAGAGAGAGAGGGGGAGTTACAGGACAGAGAGAGAGAGAGGGGGAGTTACAGGACAGAGAGAGAGAGAGGGGGAGTTACAGGACAGAGAGAGAGGGGGAGTTACAGGACAGAGAGAGAGAGAGGGGGAGTTACAGGACAGAGAGAGAGAGAGGGGGAGTTACAGGACAGAGAGAGAGAGAGGGGGAGTTACAGGACAGAGAGAGAGGGAGTTACAGGACAGAGAGAGAGAGAGGGGGAGTTACAGGACAGAGAGAGAGAGAGAGAGGGGGAGTTACAGGACAGAGAGAGAGAGAGGGGGAGTTACAGGACAGAGAGGGAGAGAGGGGGAGTTACAGGACAGAGAGAGAGAGAGGGGGAGTTACAGGACAGAGAGAGAGGGGGAGTTACAGGACAGAGAGAGAGGGGGAGTTACAGGACAGAGAGAGAGAGAGGGGGAGTTACAGGACAGAGAGAGAGAGAGGGGGAGTTACAGGACAGAGAGAGAGAGATTGTTACAGGACAGAGAGAGAGAGAGGGGGAGTTACAGGACAGAGAGAGAGAGAGGGGGAGTTACAGGACAGAGAGAGAGAGAGGGGGAGTTACAGGACAGAGAGAGAGAGAGTGTTACAGGACAGAGAGAGAGAGAGGGGGAGTTACAGGACAGAGAGAGAGAGAGTGTTACAGGACAGAGAGAGAGAGAGTGTTACAGGACAGAGAGAGAGAGAGAGGGTGAGTTACAGGACAGAGAGAGAGAGGGGGAGTTACAGGACAGAGAGAGAGAGGGGGAGTTACAGGACAGAGAGAGAGAGAGTGTTACAGGACAGAGAGAGAGAGAGGGGGAGTTACAGGACAGAGAGAGACGGGGAGTTACAGGACAGAGAGAGATGGGGAGTTACAGGACAGAGAGAGAGAGAGGGGGAGTTACAGGACAGAGAGAGAGGGGGAGTTACAGGACAGAGAGAGAGGGGGAGTTACAGGACAGAGAGAGAGGGGGAGTTACAGGACAGAGAGAGAGAGAGGGGAGTTACAGGACAGAGAGAGAGAGAGGGGGAGTTACAGGACAGAGAGAGAGAGAGGGGGAGTTACAGGACAGAGAGAGAGAGAGAGGGGGAGTTACAGGACAGAGAGAGAGAGAGGGGGATTTACAGGACAGAGAGAGGGGGAGTTACAGGACAGAGAGAGAGGGGAGTTACAGGACAGACAGAGAGAGAGGGGGAGTTACAGGACAGAGAGAGAGAGAGGGGGAGTTACAGGACAGAGAGAGAGAGAGGGGGAGTTACAGGACAGAGAGAGAGAGAGGGGGAGTTACAGGACAGAGAGAGAGAGAGGGGGAGTTACAGGACAGAGTGAGAGAGAGGGGGAGTTACAGGACAGAGAGAGAGAGAGGGGGAGTTACAGGACAGAGAGAGAGGGGGAGTTACAGGACAGAGTGAGAGAGAGGGGGAGTTACAGGACAGAGAGAGAGAGAGGGGGAGTTACAGGACAGAGAGAGAGAGAGGGGGAGTTACAGGACAGAGAGAGAGAGAGGGGGAGTTACAGGACAGAGAGAGAGAGAGGGGGAGTTACAGGACAGAGAGAGAGAGGGGGAGTTACAGGACAGAGAGAGAGGGGGAGTTACAGGACAGAGAGAGAGAGAGGGGGAGTTACAGGACAGAGAGAGAGAGAGGGGGAGTTACAGGACAGAGAGAGAGGGGGAGTTACAGGACAGAGAGAGAGAGAGGGGGAGTTACAGGACAGAGAGAGAGAGAGGGGGAGTTACAGGACAGAGAGAGAGAGAGTGTTACAGGACAGAGAGAGAGAGAGGGGGAGTTACAGGACAGAGAGAGAGGGGGAGTTACAGGACAGAGAGAGAGGGGGAGTTACAGGACAGAGAGAGAGAGAGTGTTACAGGACAGAGAGAGAGAGAGGGGGAGTTACAGGACAGAGAGAGAGAGAGTGTTACAGGACAGAGAGAGAGAGAGGGGGAGTTACAGGACAGAGAGAGAGGGGGAGTTACAGGACATAGAGAGAGAGAGGGGGAGTTACAGGACAGAGAGAGAGAGAGTGTTACAGGACAGAGAGAGAGAGAGGGGGAGTTACAGGACAGAGCGAGAGGGGGAGTTACAGGACAGAGAGAGAGGAGGAGTTACAGGACAGAGAGAGAGGGGGAGTTACAGGACAGAGAGAGAGAGAGGGGGAGTTATAGGACAGAGAGAGAGAGAGGGGGAGTTACAGGACAGAGAGAGAGAGGGGGAGTTACAGGACAGAGAGAGAGGGGGAGTTACAGGACAGAGAGAGAGGGGGAGTTACAGGACAGAGAGAGAGGGGGAGTTACAGGACAGAGAGAGAGAGAGGGGAAGTTACAGGACAGAGAGAGAGGGGGAGTTACAGGACAGAGAGAGAGGGGGAGTTACAGGACAGAGGGAGAGAGAGGGGGAGTTACAGGACAGAGAGAGAGAGAGGGGGAGTTACAGGACAGAGAGAGAGGGGGAGTTACAGGACAGAGAGAGAGAGAGGGGGAGTTACAGGACAGAGAGAGAGAGGGGGAGTTACAGGACAGAGAGAGAGAGAGGCGGAGTTACAGGACAGAGAGAGAGGGGGAGTTACAGGACAGAGAGAGAGAGAGGGGGAGTTACAGGACAGAGAGAGAGGGGGAGTTACAGGACAGAGAGAGAGGGGGAGTTACAGGACAGAGAGAGAGAGAGGGGGAGTTACAGGACAGAGAGAGAGGGGGAGTTACAGGACAGAGAGAGAGAGAGGGGGAGTTACAGGACAGAGAGAGAGGGGGAGTTACAGGACAGAGAGAGAGAGAGAGGGGGAGTTACAGGACAGAGAGAGAGGGGGAGTTACAGGACAGAGAGAGAGAGAGGGGGTGTTACAGGACAGAGAGAGAGGGGGAGTTACAGGACAGAGAGAGAGAGGGAGTTACAGGACAGAGAGAGAGGGGGAGTTACAGGACAGAGAGAGAGGGGGAGTTACAGGACAGAGAGAGAGAGAGGGGGAGTTACAGGACAGAGAGAGAGAGAGGGGGAGTTACAGGACAGAGAGAGAGAGAGAGGGGGAGTTACAGGACAGAGAGAGAGAGAGGGGGAGTTACAGGACAGAGAGTGAGAGAGGGGGAGTTACAGGACAGAGAGAGAGAGAGGGGGAGTTACAGGACAGAGAGAGAGAGAGGGGAAGTTACAGGACAGAGAGAGAGAGAGGGGGAGTTACAGGACAGAGAGAGAGGGGGAGTTACAGGACAGAGAGAGAGGGGGAGTTACAGGACAGAGAGAGAGGGGGAGTTACAGGACAGAGAGAGAGGGGGAGTTACAGGACAGAGAGAGAGGGGGAGTTACAGGACAGAGAGAGAGGGGGAGTTACAGGACAGAGAGAGAGGGGGAGTTACAGGACAGAGAGAGAGAGAGGGGGAGTTACAGGACAGAGAGAGAGAGAGGGGGAGTTACAGGACAGAGAGAGAGAGGGGGTTACAGGACAGAGAGAGAGGGGGAGTTACAGGACAGAGAGAGAGGGGGAGTTACAGGACAGAGAGAGAGAGACGGGGAGTTACAGGACAGAGAGAGAGAGGGGGAGTTACAGGACAGAGAGAGAGAGGGGGAGTTACAGGACAGAGAGAGAGGGGGAGTTACAGGACAGAGAGAGAGAGAGGGGGAGTTACAGGACAGAGAGAGAGAGAGGGGGAGTTACAGGACAGAGAGAGAGAGAGGGGGAGTTACAGGACAGAGAGAGAGAGAGGGGGAGTTACAGGACAGAGAGAGAGAGAGGGGGAGTTACAGGACAGAGAGAGAGAGAGGGGGAGTTACAGGACAGAGAGAGAGGGAGTTACAGGACAGAGAGAGAGAGAGGGGGAGTTACAGGACAGAGAGAGAGAGAGAGAGGGGGAGTTACAGGACAGAGAGAGAGAGAGGGGGAGTTACAGGACAGAGAGGGAGAGAGGGGGAGTTACAGGACAGAGAGAGAGAGAGGGGGAGTTACAGGACAGAGAGAGAGGGGGAGTTACAGGACAGAGAGAGAGGGGGAGTTACAGGACAGAGAGAGAAGGGGAGTTACAGGACAGAGAGAGAGAGAGGGGGAGTTACAGGACAGAGAGAGAGAGAGGGGGAGTTACAGGACAGAGAGAGAGAGATTGTTACAGGACAGAGAGAGAGAGAGGGGGAGTTACAGGACAGAGAGAGAGAGAGGGGGAGTTACAGGACAGAGAGAGAGAGAGGGGGAGTTACAGGACAGAGAGAGAGAGAGTGTTACAGGACAGAGAGAGAGAGAGGGGGAGTTACAGGACAGAGAGAGAGAGAGTGTTACAGGACAGAGAGAGAGAGAGTGTTACAGGACAGAGAGAGAGAGAGGGGGAGTTACAGGACAGAGAGAGAGGGGGAGTTACAGGACAGAGAGAGAGAGGGGGAGTTACAGGACAGAGAGAGAGAGAGTGTTACAGGACAGAGAGAGAGAGAGGGGGAGTTACAGGACAGAGAGAGACGGGGAGTTACAGGACAGAGAGAGATGGGGAGTTACAGGACAGAGAGAGAGAGAGAGGGAGTTACAGGACAGAGAGAGAGAGAGGGGGAGTTACAGGACAGAGAGAGAGGGGGAGTTACAGGACAGAGAGAGAGGGGGAGTCACAGGACAGAGAGAGAGGGGGAGTTACAGGACAGAGAGAGAGAGAGGGGAGTTACAGGACAGAGAGAGAGAGAGGGGTAGTTACAGGACAGAGAGAGAGAGAGGGGGAGTTACAGGACAGAGAGAGAGAGAGGGGGAGTTACAGGACAGAGAGAGAGAGAGGGGGAGTTACAGGACAGAGAGAGAGAGGGGGAGTTACAGGACAGAGAGAGAGAGAGGGGGAGTTACAGGACAGAGAGAGAGAGGGGGAGTTACAGGACAGAGAGAGAGGGGAGTTACAGGACAGACAGAGAGAGAGGGGGAGTTACAGGACAGAGAGAGAGAGAGGGGGAGTTACAGGACAGAGAGAGAGAGAGGGGGAGTTACAGGACAGAGAGAGAGAGAGGGGGAGTTACAGGACAGAGAGAGAGAGAGGGGGAGTTACAGGACAGAGTGAGAGAGAGGGGGAGTTACAGGACAGAGAGAGAGAGAGGGGGAGTTACAGGACAGAGAGAGAGGGGGAGTTACAGGACAGAGTGAGAGAGAGGGGGAGTTACAGGACAGAGAGAGAGAGAGGGGGAGTTACAGGACAGAGAGAGAGAGAGGGGGAGTTACAGGACAGAGAGAGAGAGAGGGGGAGTTACAGGACAGTGAGAGAGAGAGGGGGAGTTACAGGACAGAGAGAGAGGGGAGATACAGGACAGAGAGAGAGAGGGGGAGTTACAGGACAGAGAGAGAGGGGGAGTTACAGGACAGAGAGAGAGAGAGGGGGAGTTACAGGACAGAGAGAGAGAGAGGGGGAGTTACAGGACAGAGAGAGAGGGGGAGTTACAGGACAGAGAGAGAGAGAGGGGGAGTTACAGGACAGAGAGAGAGAGAGTGTTACAGGACAGAGAGAGAGAGAGGGGGAGTTACAGGACAGAGAGAGAGGGGGAGTTACAGGACAGAGAGAGAGGGGGAGTTACAGGACAGAGAGAGAGGGGGAGTTACAGGACAGAGAGAGAGAGAGGGGGAGTTACAGGACAGAGAGAGAGAGAGGGGGAGTTACAGGACAGAGAGAGAGAGAGTGTTACAGGACAGAGAGAGAGAGAGGGGGAGTTACAGGACAGAGCGAGAGGGGGAGTTACAGGACAGAGAGAGAGGGGGAGTTACAGGACAGAGAGAGAGGGGGAGTTACAGGACAGAGAGAGAGAGAGGGGGAGTTATAGGACAGAGAGAGAGAGAGGGGGAGTTACAGGACAGAGAGAGAGAGGGGGAGTTACAGGACAGAGAGAGAGGGGGAGTTACAGGACAGAGAGAGAGGGGGAGTTACAGGACAGAGAGAGAGGGGGAGTTACAGGACAGAGAGAGAGGGGGAGTTACAGGACAGAGAGAGAGGGGGAGTTACAGGACAGAGAGAGAGAGAGGGGAAGTTACAGGACAGAGAGAGAGGGGGAGTTACAGGACAGAGAGAGAGGGGGAGTTACAGGACAGAGGGAGAGAGAGGGGGAGTTACAGGACAGAGTGAGAGAGAGGGGGAGTTACAGGACAGAGTGAGAGAGAGGGGGAGTTACAGGACAGAGAGAGAGAGAGGGGGAGTTACAGGACAGAGAGAGAGAGAGGGGGAGTTACAGGACAGAGAGAGAGAGAGGGGGAGTTACAGGACAGAGAGAGAGGGGGAGTTACAGGACAGAGAGAGAGGGGGAGTTACAGGACAGAGAGAGAGGGGGAGTTACAGGACAGAGAGAGAGAGAGGGGGAGTTACAGGACAGAGAGAGAGGGGGAGTTACAGGACAGAGAGAGAGAGAGGGGGAGTTACAGGACAGAGAGAGAGGGGGAGTTACAGGACAGAGAGAGAGAGAGGGGGAGTTACAGGACAGAGAGAGAGAGAGGGGGAGTTACAGGACAGAGAGAGAGGGGGAGTTACAGGACAGAGAGAGAGAGAGGGGGAGTTACAGGACAGAGAGAGAGAGAGGGGGAGTTACAGGACAGAGAGAGAGGGGGAGTTACAGGACAGAGAGAGAGGGGGAGTTACAGGACAGAGAGAGAGAGAGGGGGAGTTACAGGACAGAGAGAGAGAGAGGGGGAGTTACAGGACAGAGAGAGAGAGAGGGGGAGTTACAGGACAGAGAGAGAGGGGGAGTTACAGGACAGAGAGAGAGAGGGAGTTACAGGACAGAGAGAGAGAGGGAGTTACAGGACAGAGAGAGAGGGGGAGTTACAGGACAGAGAGAGAGAGAGGGGGAGTTACAGGACAGAGAGAGAGAGAGGGGGAGTTACAGGACAGAGAGAGAGAGAGGGGGAGTTACAGGACAGAGAGAGAGAGAGGGGGAGTTACAGGACAGAGAGAGAGAGAGGGTGAGTTACAGGACAGAGAGAGAGGGGGAGTTACAGGACAGAGAGAGAGAGAGGGGGAGTTACAGGACAGAGAGAGAGAGAGGGGGAGTTACAGGACAGAGAGAGAGGGGGAGTTACAGGACAGAGAGAGAGAGAGGGGGAGTTACAGGACAGAGAGAGAGAGTGGGAGTTACAGGACAGAGAGAGAGGGGGAGTTACAGGACAGAGAGAGAGAGGGAGTTACAGGACAGAGAGAGAGGGGGAGTTACAGGACAGAGAGAGAGGGGGAGTTACAGGACAGAGAGAGAGAGGGGGAGTTACAGGACAGAGAGAGAGAGAGGGGGAGTTACAGGACAGAGAGAGAGAGAGGGGGAGTTACAGGACAGAGAGAGAGAGTGGGAGTTACAGGACAGAGAGAGAGGGGGAGTTACAGTACAGAGAGAGAGGGGGAGTTACAGGACAGAGAGAGAGAGAGGGGGAGTTACAGGACAGAGAGAGAGAGAGGGGGAGTTACAGGACAGAGAGAGAGAGGGGGAGTTACAGGACAGAGAGAGAGAGGGAGTTACAGGACAGAGAGAGATGGGGAGTTACAGGACAGAGAGAGAGGGGGAGTTACAGGACAGAGAGAGAGGGGGAGTTACAGGACAGAGAGAGAGGGGGAGTTACAGGACAGAGAGAGAGAGAGGGGGAGTTACAGGACAGAGAGAGAGGGGGAGTTACAGGACAGAGAGAGAGGGGGAGTTACAGGACAGAGTGAGAGAGAGGGGGAGTTACAGGACAGAGAGAGAGAGAGGGGGAGTTACAGGACAGAGAGAGAGAGAGGGGGAGTTACAGGACAGAGAGAGAGAGAGGGGGAGTTACAGGACAGAGAGAGAGAGGGGGAGTTACAGGACAGAGAGAGAGGGGGAGTTACAGGACAGAGAGAGAGAGAGGGGGAGTTACAGGACAGAGAGAGAGGGGGAGTTACAGGACAGAGAGAGAGAGAGGGGGAGTTACAGGACAGAGAGAGAGGGGGAGTTACAGGACAGAGAGAGAGAGGGGGAGTTACAGGGCAGAGAGAGAGAGAGGGGGAGTTACAGGACAGAGAGAGAGGGGGAGTTACAGGACAGAGAGAGAGAGGGGGAGTTACAGGACAGAGAGAGAGAGGGAGTTACAGGACAGAGAGAGAGGGGGTGTTACAGGACAGAGAGAGAGAGAGGGGGTGTTACAGGACAGAGAGAGAGAGAGGGGGAGTTACAGGACAGAGAGAGAGAGAGGGGGAGTTACAGGACAGAGAGAGAGAGAGGGGGAGTTACTGGACAGAGAGAGAGGGGGAGTTACAGGACAGAGAGAGAGAGGGGGAGTTACAGGACAGAGAGAGAGAGAGGGGGAGTTACAGGACAGAGAGAGAGGGGGAGTTACAGGACAGAGAGAGAGAGAGGGGGAGTTACAGGACAGAGAGAGAGAGAGAGTGTTACAGGACAGGGAGAGGGAAATAGAGAGAGTTACAGGAAAGAGGAATGACAAGTTACAGGACAGAGAGAGAGAGAGTGTTACAGGACAGGGAGAGGGAATTAGAGAGAGTTACAGGAAAGAGGAATGACAAGTTACAGGACAGAGAGAGAAAGACAGGGCACATTATAACACAGAGAGAGGGAGAGAGGGTGCATTACAGGACAGAGAGAGGGAGGGAGAGAAAGAGAGAGTTACAGGACAGAGGGCTAACAGGTTACAGAATGGTGAGGAGAGGGAGAGACAGTGCAAGTTACAGGTGAACTTGTGATGTCTGGGTCCCTGGAGAGTTAGATGTTCAGTCACAGTTGCTTTCAGTTGAGCACTTTGACAATATTACCATCTTGGTGTTGCTCCACAGAGTGCAGGGATATCCTCCTACCCCTCTTCATCGACCAGCTCAGCGGGCAGCTAGATGATAACACCAGCAAACCAGACCACGAGGCCTGTGCCCACTTACTGAGCAGCATGCTTGAGGTCCTGGACAAGAGTAACATTGTGAGTAGCGCTCTACCTTCCGCACTCTGTAGAATCATTGACGGAGGCCATTCAGCCCGTCGAGTTCCATGCCACATATGTCCTTAAAGCAAAGGGAAAGAGCGAGGATGGTGAAACTATGCAATTGTTGGGGAGGGAATCTCATTTGGCGAGCAGTAAACTGTCACTGGTACAGAGGGCTCAGTTGAATATTGCAGAATGGGAGACAAATATTGCCAAATATTTTTGTCCTGCATCTTAAAGGAGGAAAGTGGTGTAGAGAGGTGGAAGAGGGGGTGGTGGGGGGAGAGGTGTAGGGAGGGAATTCCAGAGCTCGAGGGCCCAGGCAGCTGAAGGCACGGCCGCCAGTGGTGAAAAGATTCAAATCGGGGGCGCTCAAGAGGCCGGAATTAGATTGGAGTGCAGAGATGTCGGAGGGTTTGTGGGGGCTGGAGGAGATTACAGAGATAGGGAGGGGGCGAGGCCGTGGAGGGATTCGAAAACGACAGTTGAGTCCTCGAAGGCATGGACGAGGATGAGCTGAGATAGGCTGAAGCCGGCGACGCTACAGGAGGTGGGAATAGCCCACCCTCGTGGTGGGGCAAGCGTGAGTTCAGAAGCTCATCTCGGGGTCGAATCGCTCCCACCCGCGTTGCCGCGGTAACCCTGTAAATGAATGGGTCGAGCCGGTTGGGCGGCGTATATCGGGGAGATGGATGGGGGATTGGGGTGGGGTAGCGTTGTCGACCTGCAGGTCCATCAGTATCTTTCTGCCCAATGTCTCGCATCGTGTTGCAGGGACCGCGCCAAGCTCACGTCCAGCTGATCATGCTGAGGTTGCTGAGGAGGATTAACCGCACGGTGATAGGAATGAACCGGCAGTCCAGCCAGATCGTGAGTTCCCTCTTATCGTCCCGTTCACCGTCCGGTGCCAGGGTCTCCCCGAATCTCACACCCATCGGCTGGCAGCACCCTGCGTCCCTTGACCACCTGAGCCGCTGAGGAATGGGAATTTTAACCCGTTCTCGGAAGTAACGGGCGGGCTTGGGAGGCTGAAGGGTTCCCCAGATCTGACCACTTGTGGTTTTCAGTTCAGCCGTTATCATGAGGCTGAGGGCCCTGTGCCTCCTGCTCCCTCACACGTGTTCTGGAACCACCCCTCCTCTGGTCGGCTGCGTCCAGGAAACAGAGCAGCAGAGAGCCTGTCAGGACCCGCTGTGCAATTTGGCAGAAAATTTGGCAAGCATTTGGCTTCCTGGCCTCAATCTGGCTTCCATTTCACTCACGCACCCCACCCGCCCCCCCCTTAAACCCCCCCACCGATTCTCCCCAGTAAAGGTCTCTTTAGAGAGCCAGTAGTGACTGCGGAGATCCCCACATGGACGGGCTCAACCAACTTGCAGACAAGATCCCCTTATTCATCACCCTATCACAAAAGAAGGCCACTCAGCTCGTCGGTTCCATGATTGGGAGCCTCCCCTGGGGCGAGGAAATCTTACCAGGTTAGAGTACGGCAATGTCCAAGTCCCTCCCCCATCCCCACGAGATTCTTTTGTGTTATGACCAAAGCAGTTGGTAAAGCTGAGCTACTTAAAAATCCCACAGGGAAACTTTAAACAACTGTCATAACCTATATTTTTAAGTGGTTATGTTTTGAGGTGCAGCTCTAAATTCAGGAATAAGACTACCAGTTCTCGAGGTTTTACATCAAACTAAAAGATACTTTCTTTTAAGTTACATAGATTAAAAATATATATCCACATGGCTACAAATTACTACCATCACAACTTTCAACAAGTTCCCAAACTAATCTCCATTAAGGCCACAGCAACCCATAGACTTAACCAGACACCAGGCAAAGCATTGTCACCTTTCAAATTCAAAATGAGGGCCTTTTCACTGTGGAGCCAGTTAGAGGCTTGCTGCTGCCTTTTGATCTCACATTGTCTCTGCTCTGCACACCCGAAAACTACTGAAGTTATACTTACCACCACTGAGTGAATTCAACCACTCATTGTCTCATCAGTCTTTTTGAACATTACCTTTTAGCAATGAAACCCCCTTCATTGTACCAATTTTATTAGTAATATAAACATATGACTTGGCCTCTGCTAGCTAGGTGTCAGTGTTCACCCCACATCTTGAATGCTCTATTCCAAAAATGCAAATACACTCTATCTCTCTGTTTACATCTCAAACTAGTACATATCAAAGCATCCAGACTAGCTGGCTTTAATCTGATTAAGACACACCCACAGACTAAACCTTTTAAAAGAAAAATATTTTCTAAAATATTATATACATTAATAGCTTCATGACATTTGACACTCAATGTCTCACTCGCTTGGGGGGGGCGCGTGTCGGTGGAGTCTGTCTCCGGGCAGACTAGTGTTGGAAAGGGGAGAGTGGGTTCTCTATTGGTCATTCCAGGATGCTAACTCCCTCTCTGGCTCTCCCCCTCCCCCCATAGGGCCCTTTCATCGCCTGCATGACAACCATTCTGAACCAAATGGAGGACAGCCATTACACACACTATATCAACACCTTCAAGACGCGCCATGACATCATAGTGAGTAAAGCCTTTCTTCCGCTCCTTCTCATAGGTTAATCGTAGCTCCGGGGGAGGTCCTCGAGTCCACACCGGCTCAGTCCGAAACCTCTCCTTGAGTCATGACCGGATTGCCACGGTTAAAGGGGCATTCAAGAGTGGGTTACCTGGTCTTGGGTTCCTCGCGGTTTGTGGGGGCTAGCTGCATGCAAATTGGTGGCACCAGCTCCTACATGCCCCCCCCACCCCGTAACCACTCCATTGGCTGGAAGGTGTTTTGGTTGTGAAAGGCGCGATGAAAATAAGCCTTTTTGTTCTGAGGTGCATACGTGAGTGAGTTTGCCTCTTCAGTGTCCTCAAAACGACCGAGTGGCATGCTAGGGCCATCTCAGAGGGGCAGTTAAGAGCCAACCACGTTGCTGTGGGTCTGGAGTCACATGTCGGCCAGACCGGGTAAGGAAGGCAGATTTCCTTCCCTAAAGGACGTTAGTGAACCAGATGGGGTTTTTACGGTAGTCCATCATTTCATGGTTACCACTAATGAGATGAGCATTTTATTCCAGATTAGTTAAATTTAAATCCCCTTACCTGTCCTGGTGGGATTTGAACTTGTGACTCCCAATCATTAATCTAGTCTTCTGGATTACCAGACCAATAATATTACCACCATGCTACCATGCCTGTATATTCGACCCAAGGAATCATAATATACTTATCATCTTGCCTCACCTCTGCAGATAAGCACTTTGAAATAAATAGGGGTTTGTTGCTGCTGCTCGTTCGGTCCTGAGGTTGTGAGAAGACACTCTGATGCACCTCAAGGCTCCTAATTGTAGTGTATTGAAAACTGCAAAGTGCATTTTGTCCATTTGGTGCTACCATACACACTATACCAGAATAGGGAGTCTGCTAGGAAGAAACAAAGAAGGCTCTGTCTTTTAACAGGACGCGCAGTTCTAATTCAAAAGGTCTCTGGCTGAATTTGTGACTGTTTCTGTCCCTAGAAATTCACACTAATCACCAAATGTTCTAGCATCGTCACAAGCGCCTTCTCCTCCCTTATGGTTTAAAAACTGATTTGAGCTCCATGTGCTTCCTTCCCAGGACTTCCTGATGGAGACGTTCATTATGTTCAAGGATCTCATTGGGAAGAATGTATATCCGTCAGATTGGATGGTGATGAATATGGTGCAGAACAGGTAGGGATGTTCACAGGGAGGAAGGGAACAGGCGCAGAGTGCGATCCCAGGACATAGATCCGAAACCTGTGAGGCAGTGCAGCCTCCCAAGATGGCAATTCATTAATTCATCAACAATTCATCATCCTGGGCATATACCAGTTGGGTACATGTCCCCACCGCACAGAGGGGATTGGGCCCATGGACTTTTCATGAAAATGGGGTTTTAGATGCTCACTTTGCTCTGTGTAAGACAGAACTATCCTTGCCTTTTACCTCACAATGCGTCAGATATCTGAATCTTCCTCAGCAGTGAGATCCTGGGAGCTTTTCAGGTCCCTTCCTGCCCCGAGAACTTGGGCAAGGTTCAGTTCCATCCTGGTGTCTGGTACGAATTGAATATCGGGAGGAGGGAAGCCATTGTTTTCAGCTCTCGCTCCGCACTCCGTTCCCTAGCTACCGACTCCCTCCCTCTCCCTGGCAACAGTCTGAGATCAAGCCAGTCGGTTCACAGCCTTGGTGTCACGTTCAACCCTGAGGTGAGCTTCCGGCCTCATATCCGCACCATTCCTAAGAATGCCCATTCCCATCTCCGTGACCTCACCTGACCTCACCCAAACCTTAGCTCGCTGAATAAAAGAGGCCAACTTTCCTTGTGCCTCTGTGGATGAACGTGTGTCACTTTGAGCAAGCGGTCAGTCACATCGGCCCTATTTCCCAGTGATTGGCTGATGGAATCAAACAACATGCCCTTTCAGTCATTTGCAACAGGTAGAGTATAGGCCCTATTCGAGCCATCCCTGCTTGCTGAACAAAACAGAACTTCTACTGTTAGATGTAATCGGGCAGCACTTGATGAACAATCCCGAGTGTGCTGATAGCCACACTAACAACCAATTCAAGATGATCAGCTGAGCTCGTAACACGGCTCATTTACACCTGCTAGAAGCGACATACATTCATACACGGGGTGCCGATCTCTGCAAACAAAAGGAATACGTTCAAGCCTTTTTTGAATTACCTGGAAGCCTGGGGAGCCAATAGTTCCCCATTGTTTACTCCATGGCGATGCCTCAGCCAATTAGAGTCGAATTGCCAACCAGTCAGCATCCTTCTCCCCGGTAGTATAAATTGTTGTGATTGTTTGAAATTTGGCATTTTTTGCATTTGTCCTGATGAGTGCAAGATGAAAAGCTTCAGCAACATGCGTCTCTTTTCAGCAAGATTAAAGAAGGAATCCAAGGATTGGCCAAGTCGGAGAAGTTGTGTGCTTTGTGCTCAGTCTTTTTCTCTCTCTCTCTCTCTCTCTCTCTGTAGGGTTTTTCTGCGTGCCATTAACCAGTTTGCAGCCGTCCTGAACAAGCTGTTCCTTGACCAAGCAAACTTTGAGTTACAGGTGAGTGGGGGATTCTCTCGTGGGGAAACAGCAATCGTCCCTCTAAGCTCAACAGCGAGAAGCGTTGCCGAGTACCTCCCAAAAGGAGAAGGGGGGGGTGAAAACTGATGGAGGAACTGTTGCCTCGGCTGCAGGCCGTTAATCTCTGGCATCGTGCTCGAAAGCAGCTACGGTGGTCGGAATGGAGGTTTGACACCCTGCTGTCTGAGTGTCGACAGAGTTGTAGGCAGCCCGCTCTCTCTTTCTCTCCCTGACACTCCAGTGCAGTACTGAGGGAGTGCTGCACTGTCGCAGGTACCATCTTTCAGATGAGACGCTAAACCCTCCTGCCCTCTCAGGTGGACATGAAAGACCCCGTGGCACTAGATCTGGGAGGCGGGGGGGGGGGGGGAGGTTCTCCCTGGGGTTCTGACCAATATTTATCCTTTAAAATCAGATTATCAGCTTGTTACCACATCGCTGTTTGTGGGAGCTTGATGTGCACACATTAGCTGCTGTGTTTCCGACATTACAGCAGGGACTTCACTATGTTGGCTGTAAAGCGCTATAGCACGTCCGGTGGTCGTGAAAGGCGCTATATAAATGCAAGTCCTCTTTTAAACCTTAGTCCCGTGTCTAACAATGAAGAAGTGTGGGTTGTTAAACTTCCAACATCACTTCCTCAGCAACAAGGTAGATGTCGGAATTTGGTCCACGTGTGCTCACCATGCAGGGTTTTAAACATTTCATTAAAGGATTTGTAAAAATTATGGACATGTCCCAACTCATGTGACAGTGTCACAGGAGGGGAGATGATAGGGAAATTTTATTTGTCTATTTTTATCTTTTTTATATTTAGAGCCGATCAGGGGGGAAAATTCAACCCCAAATTTCGAAAAGGTGGATAGCAAGTCCCACTTTTATTTTTATTCATTCATGGGATGTGGGCTTCGTTGGCTGGGCCAGCATTTATTGCCCATCCCTAATTGCCCTTGAGAAGGTGGTGGTGAGCTGCCTTCTTGAACCGCCGCAGTCCATGTGGTGTAGGTACACCCACAGGGCTGTTAGTGAGGGAGTTCCAGGATTTTGACCCAGCGACAGTGAAGGAACAGCCGATATATTTCCAAATCAGGATGTTGAGTGGCTTGGAGGGGAACTTCCAGGTGGTGGGGTTCCCCATGTGTCTGCTGCCCTTGTCCTTCTGGATAGTAATGGTCGTGGGTTTGGAAGGTGCTGTCTAAGGAGCCTTGGTGAATTCCTGCAGTGCATCTTGTAGATGGTACACACACTGCTGCTACTGTGTGTCAGTGGTGGAGGGAGTGAATGTTTGTGGATGGGGTGCCAATCAAGCGGGGCTGCCTTGTCCTGGATGGTGTCGAGCTTCTTGAGCGTTGTGGGAGCTACACTCATCCAGGCAAGTGGAGAGTATTCCAACACACTCCTGACTTGTGCCTTGTAGATGGTGGACAGGCTTTGGGGAGTCAGGAGGTGAGTTACTCACTGTAGAATTCCCAGCCTCTGGTCTGCTCTTGTAGCCACAGTGTTTATATGACTGGTCCAAAGAAATACAGGAAGGTGCTAGATCATTTGTCTTTTAAGAAAACAGAAGTCGAGAGTGAAAAACCAAGAAAAGGAATGAGAGAATGAGAGACAGAGAGCTGAATTTTATGTGCCCCTGTGGGTGTTGCCCACGGAGGGGAGGGGGGTATGTAAAATGGGGTAGGTGCCCATCTCACCAGCTTCCTGCCAAGCCCTGCGCTCACCCCATAATATGGGGGAGGGGCATGCGCTGAAATAGAGAGCCAGCCGGCCATATTTAAATGAAAAATTAAGGGCCAATTAAGCTTCTTATCAAGACCCTGACAAGAGGGCTGTCTGCGCCAAAAAACACGGCCAGCCCTTCAGGCAGGAGTGGGCTGCCTGATTTTTTACCTCAAGGTGGGAAGGAAGTGGAGTTCCCTCTTTGGGGGCTGCCCTTTGCCAATCGCGGGGTGGCCCTCCCTTTGACCATCCCCACACCGCACCCCCCCCACCCTTCCTTTCTACCCCTTCCCTCCCTTAAACAGCCCCCTTCCCCCTCCCACCCAACCCCTCTCTCTAACATACCCAAACCCTCTCAGGACAAGACCCTGGGCCTTCTCCGGATCCAAGGCCTTGGGGCCCTCCAGCTGTCAGGGCCGCCGTACCTGATGCCTCCCCGGCGCTGCTGGGACTGATTGAGCTGCCAGCCAACCGGATTGGCCGGCAGCCCCAGCGGGCAGGACTTCTGTCCCCGTGAGGGGCAGAAGTCCCACTCCACCCTCATTAGTCTTCCTCAGGTAACTCTCCGCCACTCCCCCACCCCCACCTGAATGTGCATCCTAATTTTCATCTTGTCACCTCTGACCTTTGAACCGGGCAGCACACGGGACAATGTGATTGGATGAGCCAATCTCAGTTACCTCCTTGGTCTTAGACCGATTCATTAGAGGCGATGGGGGCTCAGGGGCAACGTCCCTGGCCTAGAAATCAGAGGCCCAGACTAATTCTCTGGGAACATGGGTTCGAATCCCCCCCCTCAACAGCGACAAGTGGAATTTATATCAATTAATAAATCTGGAACAGCAACAAGCTAGTCTCAGTCGTGGATGACTATCATTGATAATTGTAAAAACCCCATCTGGTTCACTAGTGGAAAGGGAAAGAAATCTGCTGTCCTTACCCGGTCTGGCCTACATGTGACTCCAGACCCACAGCAATGTGGTTGACCTTTAACTGCCCCTCTGAAATGGACGAGCAAGCCCCTCGGTTCAAGGATAGTTACAGATGGGTAACAGATTGCCAGCGACACCCACGTCACAAGGCCGGCTTAGGTCAGTGCAAATGTTCTTTGTAAAATTATCAAGTTCGCTATCCCTTAACTTTTACTCAGAATCTTTGCACGTGGGATGTTTTCGATATTTCACGATGATATTCCCCTAAGGGCAGTGGCTTCCCACAATTGGTATTGTATCTTTGTTCTCGAATTTCACTATCCCCACCCCATTGTTGTCCCTCCGCTTTGCGTAACTCTATTGTTTGAGACTTCCCTGTTTGAACTGGGCTTCCTCATTTCTAACCCATGTCACCAGTCCTGTGCCACTGGCACTCTGATCGTAGCTTCCATGGTGTTGGGATTCCAGTTCCTTCCTTCCCTCACTCACATTTCCCAGGACCTCAAAAACCATTTAGAGAATTTGACCATGTCCTCCCCCATCATTGCCCCCCCATAACCTCCCTTCAGGCTGACACCTCCCCCCCTCCCGGTGCCAGTACTGAGGGAGTGCTGCACTGTTGGAGGTGCCGCCTTTCTCTTGCCCTCTCAGGTGGGTGTGAAAAATTGCAGGGAACCAGTTGTAATAAGAGCGGGGGAGATCCCCATGTGTCACTGAGTCATTCCGGGACAGAAGGAGGCCATTGAGTCTATGCCAGCTCTCTGTAGCTCAGTACAGTCAGTCCCATTCCCCCGCTCAACCCCAGTAACTCTGCAAGTTTATTTCCCTCAAGCGCCCATATAATTTCCTTTTGAAATCATTCATCATCTCCGCTTCCGCCCCCCACCTCTTGGGCAGCGAGTTCCAGCTCATTCCCGCTCGCTGGGTAAGAAAGTCCTTCCTCACATCCTCCCCTTGTATCTCTCACTCAAATCCTACAACCTGTGTCCCCCTAGTCCTTGCACCATCAGCCAATGGGAACAGCTTTCCTTCATCTACCTTTTCTGTATTGACGAGGGGAGCCTGGGATGGGCTGGTTTTCTGAACAACGACTGATTGTGAGGCCTGTAGGCTTGAACATATCCAGCTGGGACCTCAATCTGGGATTAAAACAACTTCCTCTACTTCCTTTCCAGCTTTGGAACAACTATTTCCACTTGGCCATCGCATTCCTCACTCAGGACTCGCTGCAGCTGGAGAGCTTCTCCACCCAGAAACGCAACAAGATCGTCAACAAGTAATGTTCATCTCCCAATGATGGGAGAAAGGATAACTCCCAATGATATGTTACCCAACAGCCCCCCTGCTCCCATCCCGGGGAATCTCACAACAGCACCCGTGGTGAAGGGAATACCCAGAGGCACAGGTTGAAGGATGTTGAAGAGTTCCTTCAGTTACATCCTAAATCTAACCCCGTGCTGTAGCTGTCCTGCGAGTGTTTGATGGGACAATGTAGAGGGGGCTTTACTCTGTATCTAACCCCGTGCTGTACCTGTCCTGGGAGTGTTTGATGGGGACAGTGTAGAGGGAGCTTTACTCTGTATCTAACCCCGTGCTGTACCTGTCCTGGGAGTGTTTGATGGGGACAGTGTAGAGGGAGATTTACTCTGTATCTAACCCCGTGCTGTACCTGTCCTGGGAGTGTTTGATGGGGACAGTGTAGAGAGAGCTTTACTCTGTATCTAACCCCGTGCTGTACCTGCCCTGGGAGTGTTTGATGGGGACAGTGTAGAGGGAGATTTACTCTGTATCTAACCCTGTGCTGTACCTGTCCTGGGAGTGTTTGATGAGGACAGTGTAGAGGGAGCGTTACTCTGTATCTAACCCCGTGCTGTACCTGTCCTGGGAGTGTTTGATGGGGACAGTGTAGAGGGAGATTTACTCTGTATCTAACCCCGTGCTGTACCTGTCCTGGGAGTGTTTGATGGGGACAGTGTAGAGGGAGATTTACACTGTATCTAACCCCGTGCTGTACCTGTCCTGGGAGTGTTTGATGGGGACAGTATAGAGGGAGCTTTACTCTGTATCTAACCCCGTGCTGTACCTGTCCTGGGAGTGTTTGATGGGGACAATGTAGAAGGAGGCTTTACTCTGTATCTAACCCCGTGCTGTACCTGTCCTGGGAGTGTTTGATGGGGACAGTGTAGAGGGAGCTTTACTCTGTATCTAACCCCGTGCTGTACCTGTCCTCGGAGTGTTTGATGGGGACAGTGTAGAGGGAGATTTACTCTGTATCTAACCCCGTGCTGTACCTGCCCTGGGAGTGTTTGTTGGGGACAGTGTAGAGGGAGCTTTACTCTGTATCTAACCCCGTGCTGTACCTGTCCTGGGAGTTTTTGATGGGGACAGTGTAGAGGGGGCTTTACTCTGTATCTAACCCCGTGCTGTACCTGTCCTGGGAGTGTTTGATGGGGACAGTGTAGAGGGAGATTTACACTGTATCTAACCCTGTGCTGTACCTGTCCTGGGAGTGTTTGATGGGGACAGTGTAGAGGGAGATTTACTCTGTATCTAACCCCGTGCTGTACCTGTCCTGGGAGTGTTTGATGGGGACAGTGTAGAGGGGGCTTTACTCTGTATTTAACCCCGTGCTGTACCTGTCCTGGGAGTGTTTGATGGGGACAGTGTAGAGGGAGCTTTACTCTGTATCTAACCCCGTGCTGTACCTGTCCTGGGAGTGTTTGATGGAGACAGTGTAGAGGAAGCTTTACTCTGTATCTAACCCCGTGCTGTACCTGCCCTGGGAGTGTTTGATGGGGACGGTGTAGAGGGAGCTTTACTCTGTATCTAACCCCTCGCTGTACCTGTCCTGGGAGTGTTTGATGGGGACAGTGTAGAGAGAGCTTTACTCTGTATCTAACCTCGTGCTGTACCTGTCCTGGGAGTGTTTGATGTGGACAGTGTAGAGGGAGATTTACTCTGTATCTAACCCCGTGCTGTACCTGTCCTGGGAGTGTTTGATGGGGACAATGTAGAGGGGGCTTTACTGTGTATCTAACCCCGTACTGTACCTGCCCTGGGAGTGTTTGATGGGGACAGTGTAGAGGGAGCTTTACTCTGTATCTAACCCCGTGCTGTACCAACGTGGGGGGCAAAAATTGCAGGGGACCCTCTTCCTCAACATTGCTATTCCTCACTTGGTGAACACAAGGATCTATCAATTGATTGATAAAATGAATTGCTTCAGGCTGCTTTGGATGTAACGATTCCTTGCCGTTGTTTCGTAGATATGGAGACATGAGGAAAGAAATCGGTTTCAAAATCCGAGACATGTGGTATAACCTCGGTGAGTCTGGTGCTGAAAGATTGTAACTTGTCCCCTGTTGAGTTTGAATGTCTAGTCACCATCCCAAGGAAGGGCGGGCACAGAGAATGAACTGGGCTTCACTGGCACCAAACACACTGGAGATAGGCCATTCGGCCTCATGCATCTGTGCTGACTCTTTGTTCGATCGTTGGACCACTAACCCTGCTGCTCCCTGTCCACCACTCTAATATTTATCCGCTTAGCCTTTCTCGGGTGCAATCCTCTCTGCCCCTTCCCAACCCCGACAAAGCATCGCGAGCTCTAGCAGGACCTCAACTCCAGCAGAATTCTCCTCCCTTCTCTGCAGCGCATCTCTGAGGAAGCAACTTCTCCCTAAGTATTAAAAATCCTTGTAATTAAGCACGCCTTGTTTAAATCTCCTCTTAAACTCCTCTGCTCTAAAGGGAGAAATCCCATCTTTTCCAGACCTTCCAGATTAGCAGGAGTCCCTCATCCCTTCTCCCACTCTGGTAAATACCCTCAGCACCATCTCCAAAGCCTCGGCATACTCCCTAGATTAGAGTGTCCAGAATTGGACTTAACACTCCAGCTCGATCCAAACGAGTGCTTTATAAAGCTCCCTCAGAACTCTCTTCCCTTATTACTTTATGCCACTTATTCAAAAGCAAAGATCCTGTATTCTTTTATTACAACAGTTCCAATTAGTCCTGTCTCAAAATCTAATGTCAATCTGCAAATATCACTCTGTTTCTTTGTTTAATTCATGGGTTGTGGGTGTCGCTGGCTGGGCCTGCACTAATATTGCCCCTCCCTTAATTGCCCCTTGAGAAGGTGGTGGTGAGGTGCCTTCTTGAACCGCTGTAGCCCGTGTGGTGTAGGTACACCTAGGCGCTGTTAGGGATTGTGAAGAGATTGTGACCCAGCCACAGTGAAGGAACGGTGAAATATTTCCAAGTCAGGATGGTGAGTGGTTTGCAGGGGAACTTGCAGGTGTTCCCATGCTTCTGCTGCCCTTGTCCTTCTAGACGGTAGACGTCACAGGTTGGGAAGGTGCTGTCGAAGGAGCCTCAGTGAGTCGCTGCAGTGCATCTTGTAGATGGTACACACACTGCTGTTACTGTGTGTCGGTGGTGAATGTTTAAATGTGATTTTGGGATTCGCCAACATATTTTTTCCGGCCGCTGGTTACTCCTCGCACAATTGGGTGTTGGAGGGATGTACCTCAGTCCCTTTGGGATTCAAGAGGGCCGGACTAAATGAGACGGGAATTAACCAACCGGGAATCCTAGAGAGTGGGTGTGAACGGCACGAGGTGCTGTCCATGGGTACGGTCTAGCGTGGGAGTGAATGTACAAAATAGTGAGAGGAGTGGGTGGGAAGGTCCTATTTACTTCAGCAGAGCGGTCAGTGACTACGGGCAGAGATTCAAAGCAACTGGCAGGAAGATTAGAGGGGAGATGAGGAAAAATGTTTTCACCCGGAGGGTGGTGGAGGTCTGGAGCTCACTGCCTGAAAAGAGAAGCAGAGGCAGAAAAAGGTGTCTGCAGATGCGCCTCAAGTGTCATAACCTGCAGGGCTGCAGGCCGAACACTGGACAGTGGGCGGGCTCATTTTTCAGCCGGCACAGACATGGTGGGCAGAGTGGCCTCTCTCCCTGCGCCATAAACCACCTCTGATCCTGTGAACGTGACGGGTTTTGGCTTTAGCTCTGCGTGCTGTGGGTTGGAAACCGTCTAACGAACACTTGACCCGTTAAACTGCACGGGGAGGGGGACGGTAAAACACGTGGCACGTGTTTGGATAAGAATTCAGCCCAGCTCAAGTCCCGTGAACGATTTCTTGGATAATAGCAACCGGTGCCCATAAACCAGAATATTCCCTGCGGAAAATAGCGCCCCAACGAGAGGGAACAAACTGACCGGCCCGGCATCCGAACTCCCATTCCAGGTTTCGGAATTCCGGCCACGCTCTGGGAGTCCCTGCTGTCCCCAACTGGGAACCCTACAGCGCACCCCCCCCGCCCCCACGTATCCGTGGCCGCGCGGCTTGCTCTAACGGCCTCCTGCCTTGTGTTCCAGGTCCCCACAAGATAAAGTTCATCCCCGGGATGGTGGGGCCGATCCTGGAGATGACCCTGGTCCCCGAGCCCGAGCTCAGGAGGGCCACCATCCCCATTTTCTTTGACATGATGCAGTGCGAGTACAGTGTCAACTGGTCCTTCCACATGGTAGGCAGCCTCGCGCAGGCCGGGAATGGGGGCGCGTGGTGGAAGACCGGGGGTGGGGGGTGGGGAGGCGGCGGGGGGGGGTGTTGGGGGGGGAGGTCGGGGTAGGCCTTCGAGCCTACCCCACCATTCAGTACGATCAAGGCTGACCCAACTGTAGCCTTGACTCCACTTTCCTACCTGACCCCCTCCAATCCCCCTGTCGGTCAAAAAGTCTCTCCAACTCAGCCTCGAGTATATTCCATGACCCAACCTCCGCTGCTCCCTGGGGAAGAGAGTTCCACAGACCGGCGAGCCTCTGAGAGAAGAGGTTCCTCATCACCTCCGCCTTAAATGGGAGACCCCCTCGTTCCAGACTCTTCCCACCCAACGAGGGGGAGCCCCCTCCTCTCCGCTTGAACCCTTTCGCGATCTTCTTCAAGATCACCTCTCACTCTTCCAAACTCCAGCGAGTACAGGCCCAGCCCGCTCGGCCTTTCCTCATCAAACTACCCCCTCCGGCCCAGGGACCAGCCGAGCGAAGGGTCCCTGAACTGCCTCCAAAGAAAGTTCGGAGAGCAGGTGTTCCCGAGGTGTCCACCCTCTGCTGATGATGCTGGCCTGGCACTGCGACTGGCACACAGGCCCCGGAGCCCAGATTCAACCCCTGGGCAGTGCCAGCCTGACCGTTGTTAGCCAACTGTGTCAAGAGTCCTCCCCCCCCGCCACAAAACCTCCCCCCCCACTTCCCCTCCCCCAAGCGCTCGGGCCTAAGGAGCAGGAGGTTAGCCCCATGTTCCGACGCCTGGTCACCGTTTAGTGACCCCGGCGTCACGGAGCCAGCAGCGGGTCAGGGTCGGGTTCAGCTGTGATGCCCTCAGCAGCCAAATATCCCGCCGCCATTCCCTCGCACAGGAGCCGTGGTACCTGGGGTGGCCCAGTGCTGAGCAAACACAAATCTGCGGCTCCAGAAGGGATCAAACGGGACAAAGAAAAGGAAGATTTGTCAATGAAAGATCTTAATGAGGGCTTTGCCACTGTTCAGATATGGCCTCTCGGTATATTAACCCAGGGGACAACTTCTGCTTGCAGTTCGAGAACGAGCTCATTACTAAACTGGACCAAGAAGTAGAAGGAGGCAGAGGAGATGAACAGTACAAACTCCTTCTGGAGAGAACGTAAGTGTTGAACTTGTCCCGGGGGTGTCTCAGCCACCATCTTGTGCTAACTGTTTGAAGATTTCTCGGAGGGTCAGTACTGAGGGAGTGCTGCACTGTCAGAGGGTCAGTACTGAGGGAGTGCTGCACTGTCAGAGGGTCAGTACTGAGGGAGTGCCGCACTGTCAGAGGGTCAGTACTGAGGGAGTGCTGCACTGTCGGAGGGTCAGTACTGTGGGAGTGCTGCACTGTCAGAGGGTCAGTACTGAGGGAGTGCCGCACTGTCAGCGGGTCAGTACTGAGGGAGCGCTGCACTGTCAGAGGGTCAGTACTGAGGGAGTGCCGCACTGTCAGAGGGTCAGTACTGAGGGAGTGCTGCACTGTCAGAGGGTCAGTACTGAGGGAGTGCTGCACTGTCAGAGGGTCAGTACTGAGGGAGTGCCGCACTGTCAGAAGGTCAGTACTGAGGGAGTGCTGCACTGTCGGAGGGTCAGTACTGAGGGAGTGCCGCACTGTCAGAGGGTCAGTACTGAGGGAGTGCCGCACTGTCAGAGGGTCAGTACTGAGGGAGTGCCGCACTGTCAGAGGGTCAGTACTGAGGGAGTGCTGCACTGTCAGAGGGTCAGTACTGAGGGAGTGCTGCACTGTCAGAGGGTCAGTACTGAGGGAATGCTGCACTGTCGGAGGGTCAGTACTGAGGGAGTGCTGCACTGTCTGAGGTGACATCCTTCAAATGCAAAATGAAACCAAAACCCTTGTGGTGGTTCTGATGGAATCCCAGAATCACACAGGGCAGAAGAGGCCCTTCAGCCCATTGAGTCTGCACCGACACATGAGAAATACCTGATCTACTTACCTAATCCCATTTACCAGCACTTGGCCCATAGCCTTGAATGTTATGATGTGCCAAGTGCTCATCCAGGTACTTTTTAAAGGATGTGAGGCAACCCGCCTCCACCACCCTCCCAGGCAGCGCATTCCAGACCCTCACCACCCTCTGGGTAAAAAAGTTTTTCCTCACATCCCCCCTAAACCTCCTGCCCCTCACCTTGAACTTATGCCCCCTTGTGACTGACCCTTCAACTAAGGGGAACAGCTGCTCCCTATCCACCCTGTCCATGCCCCTCATAATCTTGTACACCTCGATCAGGTCACCCCTCAGTCTTCTCTACTCCAACGAAAACAACCCAAGTCTATCCAACCTCTCTTCATAACTTAAATGTTTCATCCCAGGCAACATCCTGGTGAATCTCCTCTGCACCCCCTCCAGTGCAATCACATCCTTCCTATAATGTGGTGACCAGAACTGCACACAGTACTCCAGCTGTGGCCTCACCAAGGTTCTATACAACTCCAACATGACCTCCCTACTTTTGTAACCTATGCCTCGATTGATAAAGGCAAGTGTCCCATATGCCTTTTTCACCACCCCACTAACATGCCCCTCTGCCTTCAGAGATCTATGGACACACACGCCAAGGTCCCTTTGTTCCTCAGAACTTCCTAGTGTCATGCCGTTCATTGAATACTTCCTTGTCAAATTACTCCTTCCAAAGTGTATCACCTCACACTTTTCAGGGTTAAATTCCATCTGCCACTTATCTGCCCATTTGACCATCCCATCTATATCTTCCTATAGCCCAAGACACTCAAAGTCACTGTTAACCACTCGGCCAATCTTTGTGTCATCCACAAACTTACTAATCCTGCCACCCACATAGTCATCTATGTCGTTTATATAAATGACGAATAATAGGGGACCGAGCACAGATCCCTGTGGTACACCACTGGACACTGGCTTCCAGTCACTAAAGCATCCTTCTGTCATCACCCTCTGTCTCCTACAACTAAGCCAATTTTGAACCCACCTTATCAAATTACCCTGTATCCCATGTGCATCTGCCTTCTTTACAAGTCTCCCATGTGGGACCTTGTCAAAGGCTTTGCTGAAATCCATATAAACGACATCAGCTGCACTACCCTCATCTACACACCTGGTCCCCTCCTCAAATAATTCAATCAGATTTGTTAGGCATGACCTCCCTCTGACAAAGCCATGCTGACTATCCCTGATCAAACATTGCCTCTCCAAGTGGAGATAGATTCTCTCCTTCAGAATTTTCTCCAATTGTTTCCCTACCACTGACATGAGACTCACTGGCCTGTAGTTCCCTGGCTTATCTCTACAACCCTTCTTAAATAGCAGAACCACATTAGCTGTTCTCCAGTCCTCTGGCACCTCCCCAGTGGCCAGAGAGGAATTAAAAATTTAGGTCAGAGCCCCTGCGATCTCCTCTCTTGCCTCCCTCAGCAGTCTGGGACACAAATCATCTGGACCTGGAGATTTGTCCACTTTTAAGCCTGCCGACACCTCCAATACCTTGTCAATTTACTTAAGAACTTCGCAGTCTCTCTCCCCGAGCTCGATACCTTCATCCTCATTCTCTTGGGTGAAGACGGATGTGAAGTATTGGTTCAACACTCTAGCGAGGTCCTCTGGCTCCACCCATATTGCCCCCTTGGTTCCTTATGGGCCCTACTCTTTCCCTGGTTATCCTCTTCCCATTGATGTACTTATACAATATCTTGGGATTTTCCCTACTTTTATCAGCAGGGCTGCCCTCTTCCCTTTAGCACACAGCATAGAAACATCTCAACTGGTCACTGCCATTCATGGGATCTTGCTGTGTACAAAGTACAGCTCCATTTACCCACTCATGGGCTGCCCCCCATAGTTCAGAGTATTTTTTTTGTCTGTAGCATGCTCTGGGACACCGGGAGACATGGTATAAATGTAAGTTTTTTGTTCAGAATAATAAAGAGAGGGAATGAATAACTGGTGACAATGTTGTATTTATGTGGTGCGGCAGAGAGAGAGTGGAGTGTCCCACTGTAATTGTTTAATAGACATCATACCTCCATCCAGTATAACATTTAAATGGGGAGAGACTGCAGAACTTTGTGGTATGGAGGGATCTGGGTGTCCTGGTACATGAAACACAAAAAGTTAGTATGCAGATGCAGCAAGTGATTAGGGAGGTGAATGGAGTGATAGGCTTTATTGCAAAGGGGGATGAAGTATATAAGGTAGGGAAGTCTTGCTACAACTGTACAGGGTTTCAGTGAGGCCATACTTGGATTACTGTGTACAGTTTTGGTCTCTTTATTTAAGGAGGGATATACTTGCATTGGAAGCAGTTCAGGGAAGGTTCACTAGGCTGATTCCTGGGATGAAGGAGTTGTTTTACTGGGAGAGGCTGGGCCTATACTCCATTGGGGATTAGAAGAATGAGAGGTGATCTTATTGAAACATATAAGCTTCTGAGGGGGTGCTTGACGGGGTAGATGCAGAGAAGATGTTTCTCTTCATGAGAGGCATCTAGAACTAGGGGGCACAGTTTCAGAACAAGGGATTGAGCATTTTAGTTGGAGATGAGGAGGAATTTCTTGTCTCAGACGGCTGTAGTGTTTGGAAATCCCTTCCACAGAGATCTCTTCCCTCAGAGAATAGTGTGCAAGGATGTGTTCAAGGCTGTGGTCGCCAGATTTTTGATCTACAGGGGAGTCGAGGGTTATGGGAGTGGAGGGGGTGGAGGTGCAGAGCATCCCAAAGTGCTTTTCCCCCAGTGAAATGCTTTTGAAGTGCCGCCGCTGTCCTTGTGCAGGTAATTGTGGCAGTGAATCTGTGCACAGCAAGATCCCACAGCCGGAAATTGGGACTCATGACCATCGTGTTGCTGGGTTGAGGGATGAATATTGGCCAGGACACTCCAGGAATTTTCATTTCTCTTCTACAAGAAGTGCCGTGGGAATCTCCTGGAGAAACAGGCCCCCCCCCTGACAAAATAGTGTCCAATATAACATTGCGATGCCCCAAAAGTACTCCAAGAAAGCGTGTGCCAGATCCAAAGAGTGTAACGTGTCAGGAATATCGGGTTAGAGAAATTCAAAGAGAGAGAAATGTAATGAAAAGACGCACGAGATTCTCAGAGGGAATGCGAGGAAAACTCAGAGTGAAGCAGTTGAGGTAAAATGTGAGTCAAAAAAAGCGAGGGGGAAGAAAGAGAGGGAGAGATAAATCGTGTGAAAACTGAAAAGTCCAGAGTGAAGAAAGCGGGAAAGGTTTCAGCAGTGAAAAATATGTGTAAGAGAGAAAGCTTTTAATAAGAATCAGGAAAGTGTGTGCCGGCTCCTCTGACAGTGTAGCACCTCCTCAGTATTGCGAGCATCGGACTGGAGGGGACCGCTGGCAAGTTGTGGGGGAGGGGGGGTTGCGAATCACAAGAGCCGCTGCTGACTGTCGATAACCACCCTGCCTTTCTACAGCCTGTTGGAGCACTGCAGAAAGCACAAGTACCTCGCAGCCTCCGGGGAGGCCTTTGTCCTATTAGTCACCAGTCTGCTGGAAAACCTGCTGGATTACAGGACCATCATGCACGATGAAAGCAAAGAGAACCAGATGAGTTGCACTGTCAACGTGCTGGTAAGTGTCGGCTGCTCTGGGAATGAAAACCCTTTGTTAACGGCTATGGAGTAGTGCCCACGCTCGCTCTTTGTATGAAGCCTCTGCTAAAAGTAAATCGGCAAGGAGGCCATGATAACCCTTTATAGGTCACTAGGTTACACCCCTGCTGGAGTATTGGGTCCGGTTTCAAAAATATTGTGACCAATGGCAGGAGCGATGGAAGACTTGGGATGTCCCCTTGCGTCCGCTGCCCTTGTCCTTCTAAGTGGCAGAGGTAGCGGGTGTCCAAGCTGCAGCTTCTCAGTGCCTCTACAAAACTGAAGCCCCCCCCCAACCCGGGTACAATTTTAGTCAATCGCCTCCGCACCCAAAGGCGTTGCTTTCCTCCCTAAAGTTTGGCGCACCAAATTGAACCCAATGCTCCCAGCAGGGGTATAACCAGTGACCTATAAAGGGTTATCATGACCTCCTTGCTTTTGCACTTAACAGAGCCTTCATACAAAGAAGAACTGCTGCTGTGCATCTTGTAGATGGTACACACGGCTGTTGGTGGCAGAGGGAGTGAATGGGCTGGATGGGGTGCCAATCAAGGGGGCTGCTTTGTCCTGGATGGTGTTGAACTTCCTGAGTGTGGGAGCTGCGCTCATCCAGGCAAGTGGAGAACATTCCATCACACTCCTGACTTGTGCCCCATAGGCGGTGGACGGGCTTTGGGGAGTCAGGAGGTGAGTTACTCACCGCAGGATTCCCAGCCTCTGACCTGCTCAGTATTTATATGGCTCATCCAGTTCAGTTTCTGGTCAATGGTGACCCCTAGGATGTTGATACTGGGTGATTCAGCAATGATAATGCCATTGAATGTCATGGGGCGATGGTTAGAAGTTCATGTGTAGCAGGAAGCTGGGTTGAATAGTGCAGTGGTCTCAAAACAAAAATAAAACAGTATTGAAATTTTCTATTAAAAGCTGATTTGTGATCTTTCAATTAGTCATTTGGTGGTACAGAACTTGAGTATTATGGACAAAGATACTTTTGTCAAAGCTTTTTGTCTTGCACTTATCAGGACAATTCACAAGAATACCAATGTCAGGGAAAACAACAACTTTATACTGTATGAGAAGAGAGTGCTGATTGGTTGGCAAGTGGATTTTGATTGGTAGAGGTGTTGCCATGGAGAACACACCAGTTGATGGTGACTGACAGTTAACTGCCGAGCATTGTTTGAAATTTAAACCAGACAGCTTGACCCTGATTGGTCAAAGCATTACCCTGAGGAATGAACCAGCAAATGGCTGTCACTTATTTTGTTCAGCTGAAAAGAACAGGGTCCTGGGTATGAAAATACGGAGCTTCCAGTACACGCGCATGTGCCACATCATGACCCTGACTGACAATCTTAAACTGGTGTCAGTGTAATTCTTAGCAAACTGAGGATTATTTAGCAAATGTGGTCCAATCGCAGAATCACATCTAATGTTGGACACTGTGCTTTGAGTCTTGCAGGCACGGGCTGGTTGGGTACAGTCTGTACCCTGCCCGTTGTGAACAGCGGCTGGGACATGTTGTTTGGTACAACCCGCCAGTCTTTGGGACGTACGGGCTATGTACCCATCATCACACTGGCACTGAAATTCATTTACTACATCACTCATTTGTGTGAGAGGCAGAATGTCTTTGTGGTTTGACAACAACATCCTGTTAGGGGCGAATACCACTTGTGTCGTTACTGCATAGTGGCAGCGTGAAACAGCTCGCTTCACCTGTTGCTCAAATTTTTGAGATACCTTGCCCTTCCAGACTAATCTGAGGTAGACTGGGTACCTTTCAGGGACGAAAGTGCCAGCCTTAGGCCTGTTCAGGAGTTTATGTGATTATACAGCGTGAAATGATCTGATCAGGGTAGTCACTATCCTGCAGGATGCCTTTGATGTGCCCTATTGCAGCATCAAACTTGCATGGTGAGCAAATGGCTTAGGCCCTATTTACAAGGTTGTCGATAAGACCGATCTAATAGCGTGTGAAACTGTAAGAATCCCAACGTGTATATTGACCAGTGAAGGTGGGCTTGCGGTAGAGCGTGGTAGAGAATACCCTGGCAGGTTTCTCAACTGGTACGTCAAGGAAGGGGGGGGGCTCACCTGACAGTTCCATTTCAAGCTCTTGAATTTGTCTCTTTTTACAGCAGTCTTTCAATTCCTCTGAATTGCAGAAGGTTAAAATATCCAATCCCTGCACCATTTAATTTGGAGGTGTCCATTCACCTGACTTTGTGGGAGTATTTGGCGGGATTGTAAGTAACATATCGGCTGCCACCTTCACCTGCGTGTGACAATGAGAGAGAGGGAGAGAGAGAGACCAGGATTGACTTCGGCAACTGGGCAACCCCCCACCCATCTTGCTGAGCAGTAGAGTAGTGGTCATGTTTGTGGACTAGTAATCCCGAGGCGTTGGCTAATGATCCAGCAGATGTAAGTTCCAAATCCCGCCAAGGTGCTTTGAGAGTTACGAGAGATCAGCTGGTAAAAGTGGGTCTGATCTGTCAGGTTTGTGGCCAACTAAAAGCCACCTGGTCTGCCAATGTCCCTTAGGGAAGGAAATCTGCCACCCTTACCCATCCTGGCCTACATGCAACTCAGACCCAGACACATCAACTCCTCCCTAAAGTGGCACCACAAGCCACCCCATTGTAACGGGGGCCGGGGAAGTAAATACCACCCTTGCCCGCGTCCCATGGTCTAAAGAGAGCAAGGGAGCCTGCCAGGCGAGCACAGGGAAGGGTGCCAGAGGGTTGGAGATGTCCACCAGCAGCACCCGTACCCCCAACCCCACCCCCCCCCAACCCCACGCCCCAGCAAGGAGACGAGCAGAAGGGGAGAATAAAGTTTAATCGATGGCAGAGAGGAAATGAAGGAGAGACGTAAAACAAAATAATTTCCTTTTCATTTCTACCCCAGACTTTCTACAAAGAAAAGAAACGAGAAGACATTTACATCAGGTAGGAAGGCCTCACCGAATTTTAACACCCTCCCTGCACAGTTTCACTTCGCAAAAGGAGACTGAGAGCAGACCTGATCCACACCTTGCAAATAATTAACAGTCTCGAGCGTTACTGAAACAGAAACAAAAATTGGCTGGAAAAGCTCAGCGGGTCTGACAGCATCTGTGGAGAGAGAGAGACAGAGTTAACGTTTCGGGTCTGTGTGACTCTTCTTCAGAGCTGAAGGGAAGTAGAAATGTGGTGAAATTTATACTGTTTAAGGGAGGAGGGGGCTGGTGGGACAGGTGCAGCTGGATAGAGGGCCAGCGATATGAGGGGGCAAAAGAGACATTGCGAAAGATCATAAATAAAAGGTCAAAGGGTTGTTAACAGTGGCGGTACTGACTAAAGGAGGTGCTAATGGTAACATTAAGAGTGGAAAGCAGAATGTGATAATGGCCAGACCAGGGAAAGCACTCTGGAAAGTGAGAGACCAGGAAAAGTGAGAGACCAGGAGAAGTGACAGACCCCAAGTGGAGGTGGGGTGGGGGGAGGGGACGGTGGTGGGGATAAAAGATCGAAAATAGGCTAAAAGCTGGGGATAAAACAATGATTAAAAATGGAAATAAAAAATGCAAAGAAATAACAACAATGAAAATAAGCGGGAAAAAAAGTTAATTAAAAAATAGAAATGAATATAGGAGAAAAGGTGGATCAGAAAGGGGGTGGCGATGGAGGAGAGAGTTCAGGATCTGAAGTGGTTGAACTCGGTGTTAAGTCCGGAAGGCTGTAGAGTGCCTGATCGGAAGATGAGGGAAGATGAGGTGCTGTTTTCCTCCAGTTTCACTGAACCTCGAGTATAAACTGAATCTGAAGAGTGCCGACATTGCTGTTCTAAACCTCCAGCCAGCGTTGGAAATGGGGTGGGGGGGCTGTAATCGGGCTTTACTCTGGTTTGGTTACCTGTAACTCAGTCGCTTTCAGCCGCTCCGATTTACCAGCCACCTGTCTGTGACCTCGTGGGCAGGAATTTTCAGGTCGTCGGGCGGGTGGGCCCCTGGAACCGGCCCACCACCCACAGTCGCACCCCCCCACCAACCCCCAGCCGGGACCCCGATTTCACGCCGGTTGGTCAAATAGCGGCCAGCCGGTGTGAAAGGTGAGCTGAGTAGCTCAGCACTGGCGAGGGGGCGGAGGGAGGGCGAGCGCTGACATCAGTGAGGGAGCAGGGAAAGAAATCTCCCCGGAGGCAGAGAGCTGCCTCAGGGAGCCAAAGTATTTTACACCAATGAGTAAAGTTCTTAAAATTCTGGACTGTCCACACGGCGGACTCACTCGCCTGAACGTGTAGATTTGAGCAACTCTGCCCAAAGATTTTAATTTTTTTTATTTAACTATGGAAACCTCGTCCACGTTGCTTCAAAATCCAGAGGCCGACTGGCCAATCCTCCCGCCCGCCAGCCGTAACTTAGGACAGGAGGCGAAAAGCACAGGTTAATTTGTTGAGTAATGGCCTTAACAGGCCTGTTAATTGTCGGCAGGTGTGCTGCTGACTCAACGCTCGCGCGACTGAGCAATGACTCCGGGACGCTCGCCCAACGTCGTCACCCACTAGTTCACACTCGGGCGTGTCGGGCGCGTGCCCACAGGCTGAGTGGCAAACCCTGCCCCGTAAATTTACTTCTGTCCATGGTGGCATGGGGGTAAATGGTCACTGGGCTAGTCATCCAGTCTAATGTCCTGGGGACAGGGGTTCAAACCTGGGCAAGAACATGGCAGGTGGAATATTACGTAGGGATGTGCAAAATTACCCCCCTCTATCAGGAAAACAGAATATCGTGAAATGGTGAAAGATTGGGAAGTGTTGATATTCCGAGGGACCTGGGTGTCCTGGTATATGAATCACAGAATGTTAGGGACAGTAAGCAGTTAGGAAGGGATTGGAGTATAAGAGCGAAGACACCTTACTGCAATTGTCTAGGGCATTGATGAGGCTGCAAGTGGAATATTGTGTGCAGTTTTGGTCTCCTTACCTAAGGAAGGATATATTGGCCTGAGAGGGAGTGCAGTGAAGGTTTCATTAGACTGAGTCCTGGGATGAGGGAATTATCCTACGAGGAGCGATTGAGGAGACTAGGCCCATGCTCCCTGGAGTTTAGAAGAATGAGAGGTGACCTCAGTGAAATTTATTCAGGTCTTGACATTAGATGCTGGCTGGGGAATCTCAGACACTGGGTTCACAGTGTCAGGATAAGGGATAGGCCATTTAGGACTGAGATGAGGAGAAATTTCTTCACTCAGAGGGTGGTGAATCTTTGGAATTCTCTACCCTAGAGGGCTGTGGATATTCAGTCATTGAGCACGTTCAAGACAGAGATGGGTAGATTTTTGGATACGAAGGGGATTGGGGGATATGGGGATAGCTTGGGAAGGTGGAGTTGACATAGATCAGCCATGACGGTAAACCATGACAGGACAGACCTAAAGGGCTGAATGGCCTATTTCTCCTGCATTTTCTGTCTTAAATACTTGGCATCATCCCAAGAATGTTCTTTTTGTTTTTAACATGCTTTATGGTCAAAGGAAGGCAGTGAATTGTGAGCGGGAAGGAAGAAGGTTAATGTGGGGATGGGACTCAAGTCTTTGAGGTGATAATATGAGGTGGCGTTGGGGGTGTTGTGTGGGGGTAGGGGTGGGGGGAAGGTGGGGATGTGGGGGTGGTGGGGATGGGGTGTGATTCAGCCAGGCGGAGGGATTTCGGGAAGAAGTTCGAGCCTTGGAACGCGAGCGTGGGAATAGGAAAAGGTCGACCAGAGTTGGCTGGCGTGGGACCGGGCGACGGAGGGAAGACTTGGGCTGTCGTATTTTGAGAGGGTTATAATCCAGCTCGTCAAAATCGAGTCAAATAGATTCTGGATCCTCTCTGAAACCTGGAGGAATCGACGGTGGACGGATTAACTCGCTGCTGTTGTCACCGCCAGGTACCTCTACAAACTGCGGGATTTGCACCGGGACTGTGAAAACTACACTGAAGCTGCCTACACACTGCTACTGCACGCAGAACTGCTCCAGGTAAGAGGCTTTTTTGATGCGCTTCCTCAGTCAAGGAGGGGTGTCCATGTTTTGCCATCCTGCTACTGGAGGGAGGAGAGGTCCCAGCACGTGGCTTGGCTGGGGCACTGCCACCTGCAACGGCACCCGGGCGCTGATGGCAAAATCAAGGTGCAGTGTCATGCAGATTTTTATAGTGTGAGTGCCACGCCCTCAGCATAGATCCCCACCTGCTTCAACGGATCCCTTTTCCCCTCAGTAGCTACAAGGCTAGTCGCTTGGGTAGCACAGGACTTGAGTGTCGCTGAGAAACGAGACAGGCTGTCAAAGCCTTTCGTCTTGCACTCATCAGGGCAGATGCAAGAATGCCAAATTTCAGAGGGAGCAGCAGTCTACACTGCATGAGAAAAGGGTGCTGGTTGGTTGGCAAGTCGACTCTGAATGGTCGATGCGTCGCCATGGGGAATGCACCAGGGAACTATTGGCCCCCAGACATTTGTTTAATTCAAAAAAGAAGCAATGCCTGGACATGTTCCTTTTGCCTGTAGAGGACAGGTCCCTGCCTGTGAATATAGGTAGCTTCTAGTAAGTATAAGCGAGCCACACATTGTGTGCCTGATTGACAATCTTCAATAGGTTGTTAGTGTAATTCTCAGCACACTCTGGATTGTTGAGTAAGTGCTGCCCAATCGTGGAATATCTAATGTTAGACATTATGCTCTGTGTTTTGCAAGCTCGGGCTAGTTTAATACGGTCAGTACAGCTGCCTATTGCAAGCAGCCGAGGGGATGTGCTCATTGTTACAACCCGACAGTCACTGTTACCTGGCACTGAAATTCATATACTATATTATTCATTTTGGTGGTAGATAGTATGGTAACTGTAAGCAACTTTAAGAGGCTTGGTCCAGAAACAACTGGGGAGTTGTTCGTGAGTCTCCCTGTGTTCTCTCCTGTTGCTCTATGCAGTGGTCGGACAAGTCCTGTGCTGCATACCTCATCCACAGAGAAGATTACCAAGCACTGACTAACCGGGAACTCAAGGAGAAGCTCTACCAAGAAATTATCCATTACTGTGACAAGGGCAAGGTCAGTACGCCACACACACACACACACACACACACACACGCACACTGCAGTTCTGTGTCACTCGAACCCTCCCATCCTCCAATCCTCCTGCCTTTGCGGTTTAGAATAGAAGAGTCATAAAATGGCTCCAGCACAGAAGGATCCTATTCAGCCCATCGAGTCTGTGCCAGCTCCATGCAAGTGCAATTTACTTACTCCCCCTGCATCCCTGCCCCTTTCCCCATAGCCCTGCTTCAGGTAATTACCCAACTCCCTTTTGAAAGCCTTGATTGAATCAGCCTCCCCCCACACTCTCAGGCAGCGCATTCCAGATCCTAACCACTCACTCCTTAAAAGCTTTTTCTTCATGTCATCTCCAGTTCTTTTGTCAATCACTTTAAATCGGTGCCCTCTAGTTCTCGATCCTTCCACCGATGGGAACAGTCTCTCCCACTCTACTCTGTCCAGACCCCTCATGATTTTGAACACCTCGATCAAATCTCCTCCCAACCTTCTCTCCTCCAAGGAGAACAGTCCCAGCTTCTCCAATGAAGGGGAGGAGAGCATATTTGATCTCCACAGGATTCCATAGGATATCCGGCGCAGAATCAGGCCATTCAGCCCAGCCAGTCAATGCTGGTGTTAATGCTCCATTCAAGCCTCCTCCCATCTTTCCTCATCTAAATCTACCATCCTAACCCTCTACTCCCTTCTCCCTCATATGTTTGTCCTTAAATACATCGATACTATTCACTTCAACCACTCCCTGTGGTAGCGAGTTCCACATTCTCACCACTCTCTGGGTGAAGAAGTTTCTCCTGAATTCCCTATTGGATTTCTTGGTGACGATCTTATATTGACGACCTCTAGTTCTGCTCTTCCCCACAAGAGGAAACATTCTCTCTGTATCCACTCGATCAAAACTTTCAGAGTTTTAAAGACCTCGATTAGGTCACCCTCTCAGTCACCTTTCTTCAAGAGAGAAGAGACCCAGCCTGTCAATCCTTTCCTGATATGTAACCCGACACATTTCTGGGATCAAACTGTAAATCTCTGCACTCTCTCCAGTGTCTCTATATCCTTTTTATAATATGGTGACCAGAACTGCACACAGCGCTCTCAATGTGGTCTAACCAAGATTCAGTACAGGGTTAGCGTAACTTCCCTACTTTCCAATTCTATCCCTCTGGAAATAAAGCCCAGTGCTTGTTTTTTTCCTAATGACCTTGCTGACCTGTGATACAGATTTAGTGATTGATGTATTTGTACTCCACGATCTCTTTGTTCCTCTACCCCACCGAGCCTTGCACCTTCTGATTAATAAGTGACCTCCCAACGTGTCTTAACCAGACTGAGATTTACCCATCTCGCTCACAGATGTGGGAAAACGCAATCAAACTGTGCAAAGAGTTGGCGGCGATGTACGAGAAAGAGATATTCGAGTACGAGGAGCTCAGCCATCTCCTGGTAAGAGGCGCACTGACACAGGTCGCTCACAGCAAAGCTTCTGTGTTTCCCTCTTGTTCCTCACCGCTGACTATTGTGCATCCCTGTCACAGAAACAACAGGCAAAGTTTTACGAGAAGATAATGAAGGCCATGAGGCCTTTGCCGGAGTACTTTGCAGTCGGCTATTATGGCCAGGGCTTCCCCTCCTTTCTACGGGTAAGTAATGCTCCAACCAAATAAATCTCCCTCTACACTGTCCTCAACGAACACTCCCAGGACAGGTACAGCACGGGGTTAGATACAGAGTAAAGCTCCCTCTACACTGTCCCCATCAAACACTCCCAGGACAGGTATAGCACGGGGTTAGATACAGAGTAAAGCTCACTCTACGTTGTCCCCATCAAACACTCCCAGGACAGGTACAGCACGGGGTTAGATACAGAGTAAAGCTTCCTCTACACTGTCTCATCAAACACTCCCAGGACAGGTACAGCACGGGGTTAGATACAGAGTAAACCTCCCTCTACATTGTCCTCATCAAACACTCCCAGGACAGGTACAGCACGGGGTTAGATACAGAGTAAAGCTCCCTCTACATTGTCCTCATCAAACACTCCCAGGACAGGTACAGCACGGGGTTAGATACAGAGTAAACCTCCCTCCTCATCAAACACTCCCAGGACAGGTACAGCACGGGGTTAGATACAGAGTAAAGCTCCCTCTACACTGTCCCCATCAAACACTCCCAGGACAGGTACAGCACGGGGTTAGATACAGAGTAAATCTCCCTCTACACTGTCCCCATCAAACACTCCCAGGACAGGTACAGCACGGGGTTAGATACAGAGTAAAGCTCCCTCTACACTGTCCCTATCAAACACTCCCAGGACAGGTACAGCACGGGGTTAGATACAGAGTAAATCTCCCTCTACACTGTCCCCATCAAACACTCCCAGGACAGGTACAGCACAGGGTTAGATACAGAGTAAAGCTCCCTCTACACTGTCCCCATCAAACACTCCCAGGACAGGTACAGCACGGGGTTAGATACAGAGTAAATGTCTCTCTACACTGTCCCCATCAAACACTCCCAGGACAGGTACAGCACGGGGTTAGATACAGAGTAAAGCTCTCTCTACACTGTCTCCATCAACACTCCCAGGACAGGTACAGCACGGGGTTAGATACAGAGTAAAGCTCCCTCTACATTGTCCCCATCAAACACTCCCAGGACAGGTACAGCACGGGGTTAGATACAGAGTAAAGCTCTCTCTACACTGTCCCCATCAAACACTCCCAGGACAGGTACAGCACAGGGTTAGATAGAGTAAATCTCCCTCTACACTGTCCCCGTCAAACACTCCCAGGACAGGTACAGCACGGGGTTAGATACAGAGTAAATCTCCCTCTACACTGTCCCCATCAAACACTCCCAGGACAGGTATAGCACAGGGTTAGATACAGAGTAAAGCTCCCTCTACACTGTCCCCATCAAACACTCCCAGGACAGGTACAGCACGGGGTTAGATATAGAGTAAATCTCCCTCTACACTGTCCCCATCAAACACTCCCAGGACAGGTACAGCACGGGGTTAGTTACAGAGTAAATCTCCCTCTACACTGTCCCCATCAAACACTCCCAGGACAGGTACAGCACGGGGTTAGATACAGAGTAAAGCTCCCTCTACACTGTCTCATCAAACACTCCCAGGACAGGTACAGCACAGGGTTAGATACAGAGTAAATCTCCCTCTACACTGTCCCCATCAAACACTCCCAGGACAGGTACAGCATGGGGTTAGATACAGAGTAAAGCTCCCTCTACACTGTCCCCATCAAACACTCCCAGGACAGGTACAGCACGGGGTTAGTTACAGAGTAAATCTCCCTCTACACTGTCCCCATCAAACACTCCCAGGACAGGTACAGCACGGGATTAGATATACAGTAATGCTCCCTCTACATTGTCCCCATCAAACACTCCCAGGACAGGTACAGCACGGGGTTAGATACAGAGTAAAGCTCCCTCTACACTGTCCCCATCAAACACTCCCAGGACAGGTACAGCACGGGGTTAGATACAGAGTAAAGCTCCCTCTACACTGTCCCCATCAAACTCTCCCAGGACAAGTACAGCACGGGGTTAGATACAGAGTAAATCTCCCTCTACACTGTCCCCATCAAACACTCCCAGGACAGGTACAGCATGGGGTTAGATACAGAGTAAATCTCCCTCTACACCGTCCCCATCAAACTCTCCCAGGACAAGTACAGCATGGGGTTAGATACAGAATATAACTGGCTTCAACACCGTTCTATTTATAACCTGACTTCGGTGCAGAGTGGAGCTCCTCTGCACCGAAGCCTGAGTCTGGATTAAGCTGTGTGTGTACATCAGAAATATATCTGAAGAGACAAGGCCCCTTGTAAAGATAGCGTGTACACTGAAGTGACAGTTCAGAGATGGTGCACAATCTGTCTCTCTGCCTTCTCCAGAATCGAATGTTTATTTACCGTGGGAAGGAGTATGAACGATATGAGGACTTTCGATTGAAACTGGCAACCCAATTCCCAAATGCTGAGAAGATGACAAGCACCTCACCACCTAGTGATGAGCTGAAGACCTCCCCCAAGCAGTGTATCCTTTGCCCTTGGCCAGAGACTATTAAGGCATCTGTCTGTTTCACATTCACAGCCAGGCTTCTGTTGTGTGTTAACAGGTTGACACTTGTAGATTGTTCAGCCAAATGTTCAAAAATCACAGGCTGTTACCACCGCTGCTGCCATGTTACATTCTTGATGGCTACTGGCAATGCCTGCCCCCTTGGTAATGAAGCCTTGTTCCAGGAGGGTGAAGATTCAACAGCGACCCGCCATGTCATGCTGCCGCTCTTGTTCCTCATCAGTGACCTACAGGCTGGCTAAACAAGCTGTTCCCACAGCATGGTGAAGGCTGGAAGGAGGGTAATGCAGCTGAAGGCAAGTGAAGTGCCATTAACGGGAACTGACATCCAAGAAGTTTGCAATCACCTGTGAAGCAGTGAAAGAACCACTGAGAAGTCACCATAAGCTTTCTCCTGACCATGGTTACAGCTGTTCAGTTTCGCTGTTTAAAGGCTTCCCTGCCAGCCAGTTTCACTCCCCACACCCCCCAACATTGTGCAATCACCTGGTTGTCCCTGGCAAGTTGCGGTTAACTCAGGAAACCCCTCCACTGGCTGTCCTGGCAGAACACTGGGTTAAGTTCTCAATTAATTGCCTCTACTTTAATTTAATCTTTTATTGGATGTGGGCATCACTGGCAAGACCAGCATTTGATGCCCGTCCCTAATTGCCCTTGAACTGAGTGGCTTGCTAAGGCCATTTCAAAGTGAAGTTAAGAGCCAGCCACATTGCTGTGGAGTCACGTGTAGGCCAGACTGGGTAAGGACAGCAGATTTCCTTCCCTGAAGTGCATTAGTGAACCAGATGGGTTTTTACAACAATCCATGATGGTTGTCATGGTCACCATTACTGAGACGAGCTTTATATTCCAGGTTTATTAACTGAGTTTAAATTCCACCAGCTGCCTTGGTGGGATTTGAACCCGTGTCCGCAGAGCATTAGCCCGGGCCTCTGGATTACTAGCCCAGGGACATTAGCACTACGCCACCCCTTCCCCTTTCCCTTCCCCCAGCAGCCAAGGTTTCCATGCTCGCCTAGAAACCCACCTGATTTAAATCCAGAAGTAGGTGAGACCATGTTGGGTTCCCAAGCCGAGTTCACTTTTTGGGGCTCCTAATGCCTTCACCCCTACCCATTCCCATAGCTGCTGTGCCTCCCTCACCACCCGTCCCTGGTTAAAATGCAGCCCAGTATCTTCCCTGTGCCACTGGAGTTATGGATAAAGGAGAAATTATGGAATAGACTGAGGACAAGGAGCAGTTTTAGTCATCAGGTAGGTGTGAATCCAGTACTGATTCCATTCCTTAACTGAGTGCCCAGATGTGCAATGCTTCACTGTGAAGCCAGTCCTTAACCTCCCTTTGAACTACAAGGACAAGCCTGTTCCGGAGCAGATCCTGAAGTAAGTCAGCTTCCATTGTTGCACCATTTCCCCAGGTCGTTTTGTCTGACTCAGTGGATTCTACCCCTCCCAGCAACCCCTCCATCGTATTCTCACACCCCTTAACCTGGGCCCGTTTAGGCCGGGAGGAGATTTGACAGGGGTGTTCAGAATCATGGGGGATTTCAATATGCAAGTACACTGGGAAAATCAGGTTGGTAGTAGATCCCAAGAAAAGGAATGTGTGGAATGTCTACGAGATGGCTTCTTGGAGCAGCTTGTGGTGGAGCCACTAGGGAACAGGCAATTCTAGATTTAGTGATGTGTAATGAGGCAGATTTGATAAGGGAGCTTACGGTGAAGGAACCCTTAAGAGGAAGTGACCATAATATAATAGAATTTACCCTGCAATTTGAGAGGAAAAAGCTGAAATCAGATGTAATGATATTACAGTTAAATAAAGGTAATTACAGAGGCATGAGGGAGGAGCTGGCCAGAATTGACTGGGAGATGAGCCTAGCAGGAAAGACAGCAATGGCAGGAGTTTCTGGGAGTAATTTGGGAGACACAGCAAAAATTCATCCCTAGGAAGAAGAAGCAAACTAAAGGGAGGACGAGGCAACCATGGCTGACAAGGAAAGTCAGGGACAGCATAAAAGCTAAAGAGAAAGCCTACAATGCGGCGAAGAGCAGTGGGAGACCAGGGGATTGGGAAGCCTACAAAGACCAACAGAGGACAACTAAAAAAGAAATAAGGAGGGAGAAGATTAAATATGAGGGTAAACTAGCCAGTAATATAAAAGAAGATTGCAAGAATTTTTTTTAGATATATAAAGAGTAAGAGAGAGGCAAAAGTGGACATTGGGCCGCTGGAAAAATACGCTGGAGAAATAGTAGTGGGGAACAAAGAAATGGCGGAGGAACTGAATAGGTACTTTGCGTCAGTCTTCACGGTGGAAGACACGAGTAACATCCCCAAAGTTCAAGAGAGTCAGGGGGCAGAGGTGAGTATGGTGACCATTACCAAGGAGAAGGTGCTAGGAAAACGGAAAGGTCTGAAGGTGGATAAATCACCTGGACCAGATGGATTATACCCCAGAGTTCTGAAGGAAATAGCTGAAGAGATAGTGGAGGCGTTAGTGGTGATCTTTCAGGAATCACTGGAGTCAGGGAGGGTCCCAGAGGACTGGAAAATCACTAATGTAACCCCCCCTGTTTAAGAAGGGAGTGAGGCAAAAGATGGGAAATTACAGGCCGATTAGCCTGACCTCGGTCGTTGGTAAGATTTTAGAGTCCATTATTAAGGATAAGATTTCAGAATACTTTGAAGTGCATGGTAAAATAGGGCAAAGTCAGCATGGTTTCATCAAGGGGAGGTCATGCCTGACAAAAGTAAAGGGAAGACCTTTTAGAACAGAGATGAGGAGAAACTTCTTTAGCCAGAGAGTGGTGAATCTATGGAATTCATAGCCACAGAAGGCTGTGGAGGCCAGGTCATTGAGTGTATTTAAGACCGAGATAGATAGATTCTTGATTGGTAAGGGGATCAAAGGTTACAGGGAGAAGGTGGGAGAATGGGGTTGAGAAACCTATCAGCATGATTGAATGGTGGAGCAGACTCGATGGGCCGAATGGGCTAATTTCTGCTCCTATGTCTTATGGTCTTATCATGAGGGGCCTGGACAGAGTCGATAGGGAGAGCCCGGTCCCAATGGCTGAAGGATCGAGAACCAGAGAGCACCGATTTGAAGCGCTCAGCAAATTGATGAAATGATCATAGGGCTGGCTTCTTCAGAGAGAAGTTAAGAGATGAATTTTGCTTCAGTTCCAGCACACCTTGATTGCTGGGCCCGATTGGAAATTAGGAACAGGAGGAGGCCATTCAGCCCTTCTCGAGCCTGTTCCACCATTCAGTGAGATCATGGCTGACCTTTGGCCTAACTCCATATACCCACCTTTACCGCACATCCCTTAATAACTCGGAATGAGTAATCTCAGATTGAAAATGAACAATTGATCATGCATTTATTGCCGTTTGTGGAAGAGAATTCCAAATTTTGGGTATTGAGGTGTTTCCTGATTAGACTCCTGAAAGCTTTGCCTCTAGTTCTTCCGCTAATGCCCCCCTAATCTCCCCCACCAGCAGAAATTGTTTCTCTCTATCTACCCATCCTGTTCCTCTTAATGTCTTGAAAGCTGCAATTAAACCACCCCTTAACCTTCTAACATCCAGGCAGTCCACCCCAAGTCCAGCACTGCCCCCAAGAAGGGGCTACCTAATGAAGGCAGGTGTTGCGTTTGCAGGACTAGGGGAAAGAGTTGGAGAGTAAAACAAATTGGATAGCTGTCTCTGTCTGTCTCTCTCAAAGAGCCAGCACAGGCATGATGGGTCGAATGGCCTCCTTCTGTGCTATGTCGCTCTGTGTTACTTGCAGCCTCCCAGCGAGAGAGGGCCATTTTGCTCTTTTTGGAGAATGGCGAACGGGTTTGGGGCAGGGCCAAGACTCTCTTCACCTTTTTCACGCTCTGTTTCTCAAACAGCTTCTATCGAGCTAACGAGGTTCAGCAGTTCCAGTATTCACGGCCATTCAGGAAAGGAGAGAAAGATCCCGGCAATGAATTTGCGGTAAGGCACACAGTCATGGTGCAGAAGTGCTAATCCATGTCGTCATTTAGACAAATGCAAGAATGCCAAATTTCAAACTACCACAACAACTTATACTACAGGAGAAAAGCGTGCTGATTGGTTGGCAAGTCGACTCTGATTGGCCAAGGCAGTGCCATGGAGAAAGCAAAGGAAAAGCATAGGCATCCCAAGCTCCCGAGTAATTCAAAAATGGTGCAAAACTTGAACAATCCTGAGTGCGCTAATAGCTACATTCACAACCAATTTAAGATAATTAGTCAAGCTCGTAATGTGGCTCATTTATACTTGCTAGAAGCAACATACATTCATACGCAGGGACCCATTCTCTACAAACAAAAGGAATATGATCAAGCCTTGCACCTTTTTTGAACAACCCAGGAGTCTGGGGAACCTATAGTTCTCCGATGCTTTCTCCATGGCAACTCCTTGACCAATCAGAGTTGACTTGCCAACCAACCACCAGCCTTTTCTCTTGCAGTATAAATTGTTGCGATTATTTGCAATTTGGTATTCTTGTGTTTGTCCTGATAAGTGCAAGACAAAAATCTTTGGCAGCATGTCTCTTTTTAGCAATGTTCAGGTCCTGCACTAACAAGCAACTGTTTCATACCAGCTCTCTCCACCCGTAAGAATCCCCCTCACTCTCTTTCACTGGATGGTTCTAAAATTGGAAATGTAGAGCCCTCTCCCAAAGGCCCTGCTTAACCTTAGACCCTTGATCTGAAATCTCCTGCAGTACCAATAAACCAAATTACCACTTGATCTATCTTAGATCATCAATTGGAAAGATTGGCTCTGTTTCTCCCTCCACAGATTTCTGTGTATTTCTGCCTTTAGTTCAGATATCCAGCTCCACGGAATATTTACCTTCGTAATCTGGTTGCATGATGTTGCTTCCCATACTGACCTACGGGAATCTCTTACATCCGCCTGAGAGGGCAGATGGGGGCCTCAGATTAACATCTCATCCAAACAAAAAGAAACAGCACCTCCGACAGGGCTGCAGTCCCTCAGTTCTGCATTTAAAGAGTGTCAACCTGGATGACTTGGGGCTTGAACACCCGACCTTCTGACCTGTTGGGCCTGGTTTGCCAGCAGTCACATGTATGCGAATCAGGTGACTCCTGTCACCCTCTGTCAGGGTCGGGGTAAAGTGACGAGTAACCCTTGTGGGCTAAAGATGTGTTTTAACTTTCCAGACAATGTGGATTGAAAGAGTGACGTACACCACAGTGTACAAGTTCCCCGGCATCCTACAGTGGTTCGAGGTCAAGGCGACTATGTCTGTAAGCATTCGTTTCTTTCACTTTCATGTTGAGGTTTTGCTAACAAGAATTAGTTGGTGCAGCTGAGGAGACCCCTCCAACCAAGTCTCAACCCTAAAGCCTCCCTCGCTGAGATAAATCTAGTGTTGGTCACCAGCTCACTGACTGTCATCCCATTTTCTACATCGATCATTCTTTTTGTGTGAAGACCTCCCTAATGTTTCTTTTATTCATTCACGGGATGTGGGCGTCGCTGGCTGGGCCCAGCATTTATTGCCCATCACTAATTGCCCCTTGAGAAGGTGGTGGTGAGCTGACTTCTTGAACCGCTGCAGTCCATGTGGTGTAGGTACACCCACCGTGCTGTTAGGGAGCGAGCTCCAGGATTTTTGACCCAGCGACAGTGAAGGAACGGCCGATATATTTCCAAGTCAGGATGGTGAGTGACTTAGAGGGGAACTTGCAGGTGGTGGTGTTCCCATGTGTCTGCTGCTCTTGTCCTTCCAGGTGGCTGAGGTCACAGGTTTGGAAGGTGCTGTTGAAGGAACCTTGGTGAATTTCTGCAGTGCATCTTGTAGATGGTACACACACTGATGCTACTGTGTGTCAGTGGTGGAGGGAGTGAATGTTTAAGGTGGTGAATGGGGTTCTGATCAAGTGGGCTGCTTTGTCCTGGATGGTGTCGAGCTTCTTGAGCGTTGTGGGAGCTACACTCATCCAGGCAAGTGGAGAGTATTCCAACACACTCCTGACTTGTGCCTTGTAGATGGTGGACAGGCTTTGGGGAGTCAGGAGGTGGGTTACTCATTGCAGAATTCCCAGCCTCTGGCCTGCTCTTGTAGCCACAGTATTTATATGACTAGTCCAGTTCAGTTTCTGGTCACAGGTAAACCCTCGTTTCATCAAACTTACCAGGGATTTTCCACAAAAATTCCTAGCTCGGAGGGAGAGGAAATCTGGCAGGATTCCCATTCCCGTTTGCTGTAGAGTGACCCCTCCCCCTTGCTTGGTGATGTGTAAGAGGCCAGGACTGGGAACCCCCCCCACCTCATTGTGAAGCATCTAGCTGACGGACACATGAGGAGCGACGGCTTAGCGAGTTACAGGAGATGCTGTGGCCTCGTAGCTGGGCCTCACCATTGCTGGAGGGAGGCAGACAGAAGATGATGTGGAAAGCCACCCGGCTTACAAGTTTCCACTCTCTTTCACCCCAGGAGGAGATCAGCCCCCTGGAAAATGCCATTGAAACCATGGAGAGGACAAACGAAAAGATTAGCAACATGGTGCAGCAGTATGCCTGGGACCGGTCACTCCCCGCTCATCCTCTCTCCATGCTCCTCTCCGGAATAGTCGACGCAGGAGTGATGGGCGGCTTTGTGAATTATGAGAAGGTAAGCTGAATGAATGGGAGATCTGGACAATACTGAGAGAATACCTCAAAGTCCACAGGCTGACTTTGCGCTCGCAAAACCCCAAGCGTCCACTGTTAGATGCGATTGGGCAGCAATTGATGAACAATCCTGAGTACGCTAACAGCTACACTAACAACCAGTTTAAGATAATCAGTTGAGCTCGTAATGTGGCTCACTTAGTCCTTGCTAGAAGCACCATACATTCATACATAGGGGTCCACTCTCTGCATACAAAAGGAATATGTTCAAGACTTGCGCATTTTTAGAATTACCTGGGAGCTTGGGGAGCTTGTAGTTTCCCATTGCTTTCTCCATGAGTCTTGCCCAGAGTCAAGTGCCAACCAACCAGCAGGCTTTCTTCCTATCATATAAATTGTTGCGGTAGTTTGAAATTTGGCATTCTTGTGTTTGTCCTGATGAGTGCAAGACCCAAAGCATCAGCAACATGTCTCTCTTTTTGGCAATGGTCACAATTATATAACGGGTAAAGACTGCATTCCCTTCCTGAGCAGGTATACAGTGGAATTATTTGCTCCTCATCGCTGATCTTCCAGTCTCCCTCACAGTCAGAGGAAACATTGCTCGCTGCTTACATGTTGCCTTGCTGCTGAGCTGACCAAGGTTATGTCAGTTCACACAAAGTCCCTCCCCATCTTTTTGAAACGTCTTTCTCTCTGATCTTCATTTTTCAGGCATTCTTCAATTCGAGGTACTTACAAGAACACCCTGAAGACCAGGAAAAAATAGACACCTTAAAACAGCTCATCGCCTTGCAGGTAGGCCGCTAATCCCCCCTCCCCGGGCATTCAGGAGTATCGGTCTACCTCTCAAACCATTGCCTCTTGACAGAGAGCAGGAAACGGTTTTGCATCATTAGCTGTTTCGTATCATCCCCTCCTGCGCTTTTTTTTTAACTGCTCGTTCTTGGTATGAGTGTCACTGGTAAGGCCAGCATTTATTGCCCATCCCTAATTACCCTCAAGTGCTGAGCCACATAGAACTGAGGCCAGATAAGAGTCAACCACAACACTGTGGGCCTGGACTCACATGTAGGCCAGACCAGGTAAAGGGACATTAATGAACCAAATGGGTTTTTATAACAATCTATTAGTTTCCTGATCACAATTATGAGCCTAATATTTTTATTGTGGATTTATTAAGTGATTGAGTTCTGCCATGGTGAGCTTTGAACTCATGCCGTGGTACATTAGCTCAGACCTTTGGATTACTAGCCCAGTGCTATTACCACCAAGCTACTCTTTGTTTCTAGCTGGATATCATTTGAACTGCATTTGGATGGACAGAGTAAGTACAGGCCTAACAAATACCCAGCCACCACCATCAAGGACTATTAGCACATGATTAGACGAGGCCATCCAAGCTGCGTTCTAAATAGCTCTTGATGGGTCTTTAGAATTGCCCTGTCTCCTTGTGCTTTCAGTCTCCCTTAACTTCCTTCAGTTCCTCTTCTCGTCTCACCCCTTATAAATGAAACATTGAGATGCTCTTTCCACATGCGTTTGTGCTCGGTGCTGTTGGAGCCATGAAATCCAGAATGTTAACTGATGAGACATTAGGCACAAGAGATAGGAGCAGCAGAAGACCATTCAGCCCCTCGAACCTGCTCCTCCATTCAATCCGATCCTCGCTGACCTTCTGCCTCAACTCCACATTCCCACCTGCTCCCCATATCCTTTGATTCCCTGAGAGACCAAAAGCCTGTCTATCCCAGCCTCAAATGTTTCCAACGATGGAGGATCCACAGAACTCTGGAGTAGAGAATTCCAAAGATCCACAGACCTCTGGAGTAGAGAATTCCAAAGATCCACAGACCTCTGGAGTAGAGAATTCCAAAGATTCACAACCTCTGAGTGAAGAAATTTCTCCTCATCTCAGTCCTAAACGATCGGCCCCTTATCCTGAGACTGTGCCCCGTGTTCTAGATCCCCCAGTCAGTGGAAACAATCTCTCAATATCTACCCTGTCAAACCCCTTCAGAATCCTGTATGTCTCAATCAGACCATCTCTCATTCTTCTAAACTCCAGACAATATAAACCCAATTTACTCAGCCCCTCACCATAGGACAACCCCCTCATCCCAGGGACCAATTTAGTGAATCTTCACTGTACCACCTCCAATGCAACTACATCCTTCCTTAAATATAGAGACCAAAACTGCACACAGTGTTCCAGATGTGTTCGCAGCAAAACCCTGTACAGCTGTAGCAAGACTTCTTTATTCCTGAGGGCGTCTCATGTGGGCCACAATAGATTCCTTGGCACTATTTCGATGGAGGGCAGGGTCAGCTCTCCCCAGTGTCCCAGCCAGGCCTGATCTTTCCATAAGATGATACAAACTGGCAGACTTGAATGTGGCGAATGGTTCACTAATGAAATGCTTCAGGTCACAGAGGCCTGGTGAGGGTGGCAGAAGGGGAGATGATAAACGATTTCAAAAGGGAATTGGATGGGCGCTTGTAATAAACTCCATGAGACGGGAGTGAAGAGTTACAAGGGGGAAAGTGGATTTGGGGGCCTGATGCACATACAGGGGAGCACCCTCGCTTGAGATAACGGCCTGTGCCCTATCTTCAAGTCCTTTGACATTTGGGAAATCGTGGGCCTAAACTCAAATGCCAACTGTTGCCCACTGGCATCATTTGCCACCAGCTTGCTCATGTCCCATTGTTGGTGCCCGCTGCTTCATCTATCCTGGGCTTTATTTGCTTTGCCACAGAAGGTCCCACTGAACTGTAACCCGTGTGTGCGGGGATCCCTCCCACCCCGATGTCTTTGTGCCCCCCCCCTCTCTTTTCCCAGATTCCGCTGTTGACCGAAGGGATACGGATTCACGGAGAGAAATCCACGGAGGAGCTGAAGCCGCTTCACGCCCGGATCGCTTCCTGCTTCAAGGAACTGAAGGAGAAGGTCGAGAAGCTCTACGGCGTGATCACCCTGGTAGGTTATCGTGGTGGCTTTGCTGGGATCGGTGTATGGCTCGAGGCCCCGCAAGCGCGCCAGCCCAAAAGCTGGCACGGATGTCGAACTGAGAAAGCACCAGCCCCCTCAGCGTTCACTCGGCTGAAGGGTTGCCCGCTAACCCATCAAGCTGCCACCAGCCTTCCCCGGAGCAAACAAGTGCCAACCTGCGTGCTCTCTCTCTCCCGCAACAGGCCCACCCGGGACACCGCGCCCTCAATGCCAACCCTCAAAGCAGGTGTCACTGCCGTGGGAAGAAGCAGCTGCTGTGGTGACCCCCGGATGGGGCCCTGTCCCAACCAAACCCTGCTGTTTGGGAACTAGTTCATGAGGCATTACAGAGCCCTGCTTTCTCTGAAGAGGCATGAATCCTGAAGGCTGGGTTTGTTTTAGTCAGCCCAAAATAGTGAAAACCAACGGCTGGCAATCTTTACAGGGCGCTGACTGGTTGCCACGTTGACTCTGATTTGCGAACTACAGGGACCCCAGGCTCACGGTTGATTCGAAAAAGCCGCAGGGCTTGAAAACATTCCGTTTGTTTGCAGAGAACAGGTCACTTCATATGAATGTACGTCACTTGTAGCAGGTATAAATGAGCCACAGTACGAGCTCACCTGATTATCTTAGGTTGGTTGTTAGTGTAGTTATCAGCGCACTCAGGATTGTTCATCAATTGCTGCCCAATCGCAGAATCACATCTAACAGGGGAAACGTTATGTTTTGGGTTTCGCAAGCACGGGCAGGTTGAGTAATCGGCAACTGTTGGTCTATCTCCCAGGCCCCATCTCTTACTGACAGAAAGCGAAGCAGATCCGGCTCCATGGTCCTGCCGTATATCATGTCGTCCACGCTCTGGCGACTCTCCACCATATCCGTGGCCTCATCGGCGGCTTCCAGCTCCTCCACATCATCCGACAGCACTTCCTCTAGGCCGGCCTCCAATGGGTGAGTAGATTATTCAACCATGGGGCGGGCAGGAGGAGCTTGCCAACTTGGTGGGGGTGGGGGGGGCTTGCCAACCAACCGGGGGGGGGGGGCAGTCTAGGGGAGCTCGCCAATCAGAGAGCCCTGGTCAGATTTGCCGGCTGCCTAACTGCAGGGTGGGTGATGGGGGGGAGGGGGTCTCTCATTCACAGGCTCTCTATACCCAGTAAAGAGCCCTGGTATCAGGAGGTGTGGTGTGGTTTGGGGGTGGTGGAGGGAGGGGTGCAGTTAAAAGCCTTCGCTTGCTTCCAGCATGCCCTTCCTCACCAACCCCCCCCCCCACCCCCACGTCACCAGCAAGCCCCTCCCCTCAAACACCTCCCACCCACACTCACCCCTCCCTCAGGCTGCTTGCCCTGTCCTTCTTGCAGGCCCCGGTGTTGTACTGCTCCTGGCATTGCCAGTACTGGAGAACCGCCGGCCTCTGATTGGCCGACATCTCTGGGGGGGGAGGGTGGGGGGGATGGAGGGGGGCTTGGGATTTCCACACGATGTTGGGGGGGTGGTGGCCAAAGTCGAATGGCCAGGCCCGAGGCTGTCCAGGGAAGTGCCTGATTCCCTGGGGATTGTGTGGGGTTTCCCTGAGGGAAACAATGCAGGGCTCTCCAACCAGTGGGTGAGGCCCCCATCACAATCACTAAGTTCCACTGTTAATCTAACCGCAAGATCTCAAGGTAAACTCCCAACCTCCCTCAGCCGTCTCTCCCCCTATAGTTCAGCACCATCTAACCAGTACTCTTTAGTATAAAAGGATTGAGGCATAAGAATGGGTTTACTATATGTAGGGCCTTGGTGAGTCCACACCTCTTGTGGCCTCCATAGCTAAGGAGCGATATACTTGCCCCAGAGAGATCGAAGCCAGGGTTCACCAGGCTGATTCCTGGGATGGTGGGGTCGTCCTATGAGGAGGGACTGAGTGGACTAGGCCCAAAATCGCTGGGGATTAGAAGAATGAGAGGTGATCCCATTAAAACATATCAAACTCCTCAGGGACTTGACGGGAGGGGGTGTCGGACAGGGAGAAGTTGTTTCCCTCCCCTGGCTGGGGAATCTCGAACAGGGGGGCACAGCGTCAGGATAAAGGGTCGGCTCATTTGGGACTGAGCTGAGGAGAAATATCTTGCCGCAGAGGGTTGTGAATCTTAGAATTCTGTACCCCAGAGGGCTGTGGATGATCACTCTACGAATTTATTCAAGACAGGGATTGAATTTAAGGGAGTTCAGGGATAAAGGGATGGTGCAGGAAGGTGGGGTTGAGGTGAAAGATCAGCCATGATTTGATTGAATAGCAGAGCAGGCTCAAGGGGCTGAATGGCCTCCTCCATGTCCCATCCCTTACATTTTCCTTGTTTCTGGATTTCCCCTTGTCGCCTAGAATTTTCAGTTAAGGGTATCTGGTAGAGTAAGGTTCTGGGTTCGAGTCTCACCGCGGGGCCAGAGCGCAAAAATCCAGGCCGACACGTCAGCGCAGCGCTGAGGGAGTGCGGCACTGCCGGAGGCGCCGCGTTACATTGTCAAGTGTTTCTTCTTTCAATTCTGAACGGAGGGCGCTTTCCCCTGTTGAGGAGTGCGCTGACCTGTCCTGTCCTTTGCAGTTCGGTCTTGGACCCGCTGCTTGAACGCAGGTCGCTGCCGCTCTCTCGATTGGACGACAGCCTGGACAAGGACGAGTTCGACGGCAAAGTGAATAAGTCAAGGGCCAAAGAGAAGAACCTCAGTAAATCTCAGGTCATCTTTGAAAGAGAGCAGAAGGTCGACCTCTCGCCTGAAAAAGTCTACTTTTCAGAAATCGTATGTATTCACTGGGCCTCCCAATTTTCAAGCTGCACTCTCCTTCCTTCGGGGCGACCATACCTTCAGTTTTTTAAAAAAATCTGTTCCTGGGAGACTGTCTGGCCCAGCATTTATTGCCCATCTGAGCGCTTAGACGTGAATAATTACCCCTTGAGAAGGTCGTGGTGAGCTGAACCCCTGCGGTTGGCAGGATGCTGGTGCTCCCGCTGTGCTGTCGGGGAAGGAGTGTTCCTGTGCCTTGGGGCCAGCGGACCGTCCAGTTTTCGGTCCTCATTTAGCTCTGCTACTACTGGAAGGCTTCCCGGCCAGATCAGGGCCCACCACATTGCCGTGGGCCTGGACTTGCCTACAGGCCAGACCGGGTAAGGACAGCAGATTTCCCTTCCCTAAAGGGGACTAGTGAAGCAGATAGGTTTATGACAATCCGGAGTTTCATGATCATTATTAATACAATTAATCATTTTATTCCAGGCGTAATAATTCATTAAATTTAAATCCACGGACTTCAGCCCATTTCACCAGAGCATTAATCCAGAATTTACTAGTCCGGTAACGTAACCACGGGGAGGCAATAGTGATATTGGCGCTGGACTAGTAATCCAGAGACCCAGGGTAACGCTCTGGGAACCTGGGTTCGAATCCCGCCATGGCAGATGGTGGAGTTTGAATTCAATAAAAATCTGGAATTGAAATTCTAATGATGGTCATGAATCGACTGTGGTTAAAAAACCCATCTGCTTCACTAATCCCCTTTAGAGAAGGAAATCTGCTGTCCTTACCCGGTCTGGCCTACATGTGACTCCAGACCCACAGCGATGTGGTTGACTCTTAACTGCCACTCTGAGCAGGGGCAATTAGGGAAGGGCAATAAATGCTGGCCCAGCCAGCGACGCCCACATCCCCATGAACAACAAAAAAGCTATACTGTCCAATCACACGGACTTAGCCCATCGAGTCCGTGCGGAATAGTCACCCTCATCCAGGGGGACTCTACGATCCCGTTCCCTGCATGTGAGATCCGGATGGAAGGGGGAAGCAAATTCCAGGATGCCAGGCAGCGATTGGAAGTGTGACGTTTTCCTCGTGACTACTCCTGCCAGTGCCACCTGGAAACCCCGGCTTTGTGAGGGCTCGCCCACTCCCCGGCGGATAACTGTGGGCTCCTTTGGCAAAATGGGCGGCCCGTGTTTCACCACGAGTGTGTTCTTTCTGATTTTCCAGATTGCTTCTCAAAGACCGCAGCGGCCAAAGAGTCTTCAGCTCGGTGATAAGCGTCACCCTTCGTTGCAAAGCTACCCCTCGCAGCTGACACACGCATCATTGCAAAGCACGTCGGTGACTGCAGCACGGACGCTGAGTATGTAATAGTTCGGCGAGGCAGGGAAATCCCCCCCCAGAGCTTTACACTCCCAACATACTCATTCCTTTCTTACTGTCCCCGATTGATTTGCCCCACTCCTCCACCCACCTCTCCAAAAGTATGTCTAACTATCACTTCTTCCTATTTAGAACCTTCAGACCTCCCTCCCTTCATACGGTCAGAAGTGGGGATGTTCGCTGACGATTGCACAATGTTCAGCACCTTTCACAACTCCTCAGCTACTGAAGCAGCCCATGTCCAAATAACATGAGAACATAAGAACTAGGAGCAGGAGTAGGCAATTCAGACTTGGGCTGACAAGTGGCAAGTGACGTTCACGCCACACAAGTGCCAGGCAATGACCATCTCCAACAAGACCAAATCTAACCATTGCCCCTTGATGGTCAATGGCAAATGGCTTCCCTCAGTTTCTTTTCGTTTATTCTTTCATAGGATGTGGGTGTCGCCGGCAGGGCCAGCATTTGTTGCCCATCCCTAATTGCCCTTGAACTGACCTTGCTGGGCCATTTCAGAGGGCAGTCAAGAGTCAACTGCATTGCAGTGGGTCTGGAGTCACATGTAGGCCAGACCGGGTAAGGGCAGCAGATTTCCTTCCCGAAAGGGCATCAGTGACCCAGATGGGTTTTTACAGCAACCGATGGTAGTTGTTATGGTCACCATTACTGAGGCTAGCTTCTAATCCCAGATTTATTAATTGAATTTAAATTCCACCGGCTGCCATGGTGGGATTTGAATCTATGCCCCCCCCCCCAGAGCATTAGCCTGGATTACTGGTCTGGTGGATCACTATGCCACCGTCTCACCCCCAAATTTCCAACTCTTTGTGTTCAAACAATTGCTAAAACTTCTGCACGTGATGGGGCTTGGTGCCAGAGGGCAATTGCCCCAACTCTCAAGTGGGGGAGGGGCAGTATTGGTCTGCCAACTGCTATCTCGACCGGCTGTGTAGTCTCTCTCCGGAATCATAGGTTCATCGTTCAAATCGGAGGAGTGAGTCACTGAGACTTTTTGCAGTCAGAGGACCTTTAAGGAACCTCCCTTTCTCTCACAGGTTACCCCACACTGCAGAGTAACCCAGCAGTTACGCCGGACTCAAGTGACACTCCTCCACCTACACCTCCCAAGAGCAAGCCCTATGAAAATGGGAGCCAGAGAGATAGGCCAGAGGTAAGACAGGCAACTGCACTGTGAACTGGCTGGCAGGATTGAGTGACACGTGGGATTAGAGAGCGGTGTTGAACGTTGGTTAATATTGAACGAAAGGCCGTAAGAGAGAGAGAGAGAGAGAGAGAGGAGGAGGCAGAGAGGTAAAGCAGAAAGAAGTGAGGGAGTAGAGAGATTGGGGGAAAAGAGCCAAGAAAGAGAGAGAGGAAAAAAAGAGATAGTGGATAAAGGAGAGAGATACTGGAGAGGAGAGAAAACAAGAGCAGGGGAAAGGAAAAGGGAACGATGGGAGATGAAAAAGGTGGAGAGAGAGAGAGAGAGAGAAAGAAAGAGAAACAGAGCAACAAGACAGCACTGTGAGAGAACTATCCCACCTGAAGGGATTTGGAGGTAGTGCAGGAGGGTGGCCTTGGGGTAAATGATGAGCCGTTGATCTAGCTGAAAGGCGGAGCAGGCTTGATGGGCTGAATGGCCTACTCCGGCTCCTCCACTCAAAGCAAGAGTAAGAGAAGGGAAAAGAGAGGGCCGGGAGGGGGGTGGAGAGAGGGAGTGAAACGGCGAGCAGTAGAGAAAAGAGGGGAGGGAGAGAGCGGAGAGGGAAGAGGGAAGGGTAGGAAACAGAAGGGTAGTTGGTGGCCAGGAACAGAAGGGGGACCAGAGAAGGAAGAGGGGAGGGTCAACGAGAGAGAGGGAGTAGAGAGCAGAGTGGGAGAAGGCAAGGGATAAAAGGAGAGAGAGAGAGAGAGAGAGAGAGAAGAATAGCTGTAGCCTTTACGTTTGTCAGGTAAATGTCCAAATAAGTTGGGTCGATGTGGAACTGGAGCAGGATCTGTAATTTGTGTGTTCACTGTTTTTCAGGCTGCCCCTCGTCTGCCCGATAAGAGCTCTCCCCGGCCTCCAGCCCCACCTCCGAAAGCGAGGCGATCGCAGCCCATCTTTCCCCCCGGATATCCCCTCGGGGCCGAATAGCAGCGACAGCAGGGCACCCCCCCTCCCCACTCTTGCCCAGGCGCAGACGGCAGTGGGTGGGTGGAAGGGCTCACTCCTCCTAGCTTGGCACGGCAGGCTGTTGGACACTCGCCGCCCCCTTGTCTCCGAGTGGCATCGCCACCCCCCTCTTTGATAACGTGGAGAATCCTGACCCAAACCCGGGCCTGGCTGGACGTGAACAGGCGGATGTAGGCCGGTCTGCTGCCCTTGACTCGTGGCGTTCAACCGGGAGTACCTTCCATTTGTTGTACAGCTTCCAGTTCCAAGCAAGGCACTGGGGTTTACGGTGGGCTCTTACCCCTCCCCACGATTTGGCAAAAGCACAGCTTGTGAGCTGCACAGCAAGATCCCGCTCCCGACCGCTTTGCCCGCCTGGCGTCGGATGAACCTGGGGCATTGGCTGAGGTCAGCACTCCGACTTCCAAACGAGACCCCGGCACAGGGACAATGAGAGACACAAGAAGAGGGGGAGGGGTAGGGGGAGGGGGATACCCGTCGGTCACAAGGGGCAGGGGTGACAGACAGGAGGAATGGATCAGTTGGAAGGTACAGTAAAAACCCACCTTAATGGCAGTTCAGTGCCTCCCCCACCCATTGGCCGACAATACTGCACACTCTCTCTTCAGATTAATATGGAATGTTTATAACAATACACAATTTAAATTGTATATTAAATGCAAAAATAAGAGGGAAATTAACTTGTTAATTTAAGATTCTAAACACTTGAATGTAAAACTATTACAGTCGTCAGTTCATTATTGATAATTATATTGAGTTTGTTTCTAATACACCATATCGATTCTGGTGGCATTGGATTCTAGCACATAGCACCAGGGTCCTGCCCATCTGGGTCGAGTATGCATTGCCAGAACCCTGGTCTCAGTCACACTCCTAGGGGGAGTCTGCATTCACTCCGATCCACCTTCAAAATCAGGAGCTACCTCTTGGCACCCAATACTCTCTCTGACTCTCTGTGTGCTTAAGGTTTACTTTCCTTTAGCCAGGTATCTTTTTCCAACTTCGCGAATCGGGAGAGAAAACCTTCTTCACTACACATCTAAAATGTTTTGGCTTTAATTGCCAGCTCTTGATGCCACCCCTAGCGCCAACATGGAATCCTGTGCTGGAGCTTGGTAACGAGAGTTGTTTGGAGTTTGTAGCCCAGTCATTGATGATTTGCAAAGGTACTAAACCCTTTTTTTGCTTTGAGGTCCATTACAACACAAGCATAGGCCCTATACTTGTTGCAAAATACAGCTGGCTCTCTTAGACCTGAATGCAGGTTGGCACTGATGCAGGGGCTTGAATCATGGTGTGAGTTTCCTGGTGGGGGTTGGTGGGGGGGGAGTGAAAACTGTTTTACTCTGCCGCTCTACACTGGTTGACACTATCAGTTAAGTTGGAAAGCAACCCCAACCCCAAACCAGGTTTAGACAGGACGCCCAGCAACCTCTGAGCTCCATCCCAGCCCTGCCCGATCAGCGCTTCTATTGCCAAGGTGACCCGAAACAGGCTTGGGCCCTCAACACTGTTCCCATTGGACCAATCTTCACACAAAAACCAATCGTAGTTCAGCCCAAATGGTCAATCTCGGTGGAGCATGTCTCGCCTGTTTTAGGAAGGCGAGGGGCTGTGGTGGCATTCGAGCATCCTGTTGGGTCCAGCTTGGTCAGAGTCCCATTCGAGCATCCTGTTGGGTCCAGCTTGGTCAGAGTCCCATCATGCTCTTTTTCAAGGACTTTTTTAAGTGCCAGATTTCAGCCAATTACAACAATTTGTACAACAGGGGGGAAAAGGAGCTGATTGGTTGGCGAGTCAACTCTGATTGGCCAAAGTGTTGCTGTGGAGAAAGCATGAGGGGACTACAGGCTCCTCAAGCCCCCGGGTAATTCAAAAAAAGGCGCTAGGCTTGAACATATTCCTTTTGTTTACAGAGAACGGGTCCCTGCATATGAAGGTATGTCACTTCTAGCAGGTATAAATGAGCTGCATTATGAGCTCGACTGATTATCTTAAATTGATTGCTAGTGTCGCTGTCAGTGCACTCAGGATTGTTCATCAAGTGCTGCCCCTTTACAGCACCATTTTCCCCCTGTCATATAAATTGTGACTGTTTGAAATTTGGCATTCTTGCATTTGTCCTAATGAGAGTAAGATGGGAAGCTTCAGCAATACATCTCCCTTTTCAGCTGTGTCCAAGTTATGTGCTGTCAAGCAATTGTTTGACAGAGTAGCATTTTAAATACAGGACAGAAAGTCACATTTTCTCCCTGAGACGGCCCTTGTGGCAAAGTAAATCTATTTTCAGTTGCCTACTTGTCTTGACCAAGAGTCAAGATTTCAGGCCATCAAGCAGTATCCAAACTCAGCCCGATCTATGCTAATCCATCTCCAACATTCACGCAGGTGACTGAACGGCAAACATGCAGAAACCCTGGCTGATGTCTGCCCTCCTCAGATGAGAAATGGTCAGAAAGATTGCACTGCGCTCCCCCCCACCCCAGGTTGTTGCCCTGACTGAGATCGGCTCGGATTGAGATTCGAAACCAACTCGTTCACCAATTCACAAATAATCATTTGCTGCTACAAAGTCATAAACTGGAGGGGGAGAGGTGGGTCGCGGGGAGGGGAGGGGAGGGGAGTGGGGTGGGGGGGTGGGGGGGGGGTGAAGACGATCATTTTGCGAGGCTGCCACTCGGATCTGGAGCCTGTCAGGACTGAGTTCCCCAACCTCACAAGGCTCCAGGGGCAGTGGCAAAGCCTTGCAAGAGTTCTTGAAGAGAATTGGGCTCGGTTCGTTTGGGTGGAGAGTTCCAATTGACAAATTTTCACTGTGAAATGTGGACTGGGTGCTCTGTCTCAAAGGTCCAGGCCAGGTTATAAATGGACAGTTTATAGCACATAAAACATGAGGCTCAATCTTAGCCCCACACCCACTGCCACTCCCCCCCCAACAAATACAAACAGATAGGTTTGGGGGGGGGGAAGGTGTCGGAGGCAAAGAAAGATATCCAAAGTGGGAACTGAACCAGTTCTGTCACTTGTGGTTTCACCAGAGGCTTGGCAAAGATCAGGTGACCAATCTGGGTCATTAAAATATTATAACAAGGCCGTATGCCTCCATTTTTTAACAGTCGTTCTACTTATTTATCACAGGCAGCCGGACTTTCAGGCTGTCGGGAAATCCAGAGGCTAAAAGGAGGTGGGGGTGGGGGTGACAGAATCCAGGAGGTACTTTACAGCACAGCTTGTGGGCCGAGGGGAAAGGGAAAGTGCCTTTCCTTCCAGGTGCAATAGGTAACCCATCGGACATTGACCCCGCAACCACATTCAGAGTTCCCTCCATCCGCCAACCCCCTCCACCACCACCACCCCCCAACAACAGCACCCCCCCCCCTCCACCCCCCCACCACCCTCCCCCCGCGATCTCTGTCAGTCTAATGCGTCCAACAGGCTTCAGCCTTGTCGAACCGTGAGGCCCCTTGCCTGGAAATCAGACCACCTGTGGCAGGAACCCCTACAGAATACAGTTTGAAGCATCTCCACGATTACTTGATTTCTTTGTCTTTAACATGCACTCCTGGTGTAAAGTTTGTAAATATACTGATTTTTAAAAAAATAAATGTCATTGTTGAGACTAGTGCCCTCGAACTGAGCTCAACCACTTCGAAATGAATGTCCTGATGAAATTCTAAGCAAGATGCATTTGTATTCATTATTAAATAAGATGTGTACAGTGGTCACTCGGATGTTTTCTGGCCTTTTCTTTCATGCACGGTATTGGCACTTTCTTTATCCTTTCATGGGATGTGGGTGTCGCTGGCAAGGCCAGCAATTGTTGCCCGTCCCTAATTACCCTTGAACTGGGCGGCTTGCTCGGCTGTGGGTCTGGAGTCACGTGTAGGCCAGACCGGGTAAGGACAGCAGGTTTCCCTCCCTAAAGGGCCTTAGTGAACCAGGTGGGGTTGGTTTTTCTTTTACCACAATCGATGATAGTTTCTTGGTCACCATTTCTCAGACTTAGCTTTATAATTCCAGCTTTTATTAATTGAATTTAAATTCCACCAGTTGCCGTGATGGCATTTGAACCCGCGTCCCCAGAGCATGGATACACAGGGTTTATTGACACACATGGAATAGCGGGATGCGATGCCAATTATCCCCCCGCCACTCCTCCCCCGATCTTGGTCAGACTGTTACAGTTCGGAGAAGATGCCTCCGGCAGTTCACGTTCGCTTTAATTTTCCTGGTGTGATTAATCTGACCGCAACAAACCAACGACAAAAGGGACTTTAATGGACGCCAATTAGCTTGTCGGCTCAAGTCGCAAGGCAATCCCCGACCTCTCACCTCCAACGTTTCATTCTAGATCCTGCCCGCTTGTACCAGAGCTCGGGGCCCAGGCAGCTGGTGGAGAGATTCAAATCGGGGGACGCTCAAGAGGCCGGAATTAGCGGGGCGCAGAGATCCCGGAGGGTGGAGGGGACTGGAGGAGATTACAGAGCTAGAGAGGGGTGAGGCCATGGAGGGATTTGACAGCGAGGATGAGAATTTTAAAATTGAGGTGTTGCCAGACCGGGAGCCAGTGTAGGTCAGCGAGCACAGTGGGTGACAGGGGAACAGGACTTGGTGTGAGTTAAGACACGGGTAGCAGAGTTATGGATGAGCTCAAGTTTACGGAGGGTAGAATGTGGGACACCAGCCAGGAGTGTGTCGGAATAGTCACTGGGACTAAAGGCATCGTCCTCTTGTAAATCCAACAGAATAATGGTCGGGTGTGAGATTAAACGTTGATTCTGATGTTTGCTTTGCTGATGATACTGTTGCTTCTTTTACCAATCACTTTAAATCTCTGCCCTCTGGTTCTCGACCCTTCCACCGATGGGAACAGTCTCTCCCTATCTACTCTGTACAGACCCCTCAGGATTTTGAACACCTCCATCAAATCTCCTCTCAACCTTCTCTTCTCCAAGGAGAACAGTCTGGGCTTCTCCAATCTATCCACGTAACTGAAGTCCCTCATCCCTGGAGCTATTCTCGTGAATCTTTTCTAATACCTTCACATCCCTCCTAAAGCGTGGCACCCAGAACTGGACACCAAACCCCAGATGAGATTGAATCAGTGTTTTATACAGGTTTAACATCCTTGCTTTTGTACCCTATGCCTCTATTTATAAAGCCCATGGTCTCGTATGTCTCATTAGCAACTTTCTCAACTGTCCTGCCACCTTCAATGATTTGTGCAGATAACCCCCAGGTCCCTCTGCTCCTGCACACTCCCCCTACCCCCCTTAGAATTGTACCCTTTAGAGGGTCGTGAGCTAGGGGCTGGAGTTTGTTGACAGGCGATGCAATAATGGGCCAGGGAGGGCTGGTGACTGAATTGGGAAGAAGTGTGGGTGCTTTTCAGGAACAGTGACAGAGTGGGGCAAAATTGGTGGCTGTTGGGATCCAATAATTAGCAGTCTTGAGTTGGTGGGGGGGGGCGGGGGGGGTTGGGGGGGGGGTGTTGAAAGCCACTGAGATGCAAATTGCCCCTCTATCCTTTCAATCTTTCCCAAGGTTCCCTCCTGCGCTGCAGCGTCCTCCATCAATTAGCCTCCTTCGAGGCACTCGGTACGTCACTCAAACTCATCACTCACCCCGTTATCCGCCTCTTTCAGTCATTAAGTTCAGAGGTTGACTCAGTCCCTAGTAAACAGAAATTCCCACAAGGTTAGCAGGAATGAGGGGAACTTCAGTCGTGTGGGGAGACTCAGAAGCCGGGCTTGCTATCCTCAGAGCAGGGAAGACACAGGCGTCCAAAACCATGAACAATTTTTGATGTCACGAGTAGAAGAGAATCTGTTTCCACCAGCCAGAGGGTCAGTAACTGAAGACGACTCAAATAGGCAACAAAAAATGGAGGAATCATAAACTTGTTGTGATCTGTAGTGGTGTGAGCTGTCTGAATGTATGGTGTGATCTGTAGTGTGCTGTCTGAATGTGTGGTGTGATCTGTAGTGTGTGGTGTGATCTGTAGTGTGCTGTCTGAATGTATTGTGTAATCTGTAGTGTATGGTGTGATCTGTAGTGTATGGTGTGATCTGTAGTGCACTGTCTGAATGTATGGTGTGATCTGTAGTGTATGGTGTGATCTGTAGTGTATGGTGTGATCCGTAGTGTGCTGTCTGAATGTATGGTGTGATCTGTAGTGTATGGTGTGATCTGTAGTGTGTGGTGTGATCTGTATTGCGCTGTCTGAATGTATGCTGTAATCTGTAGTGTGTGGTGTGATCTGTAGTGTGTGGTGTGATCTGTAGTGTGTGGTGTGATCTGCAGTGTGCTGTCTGAATGTATGGTATGATCTGTAGTGTATGGTGTGATCTGTAGTGTGTGGTGTGATCTGTAGAGTGAGGTGTGATCTGTAGTGCGCTGTCTGAAAGTATGGTGTGATCTGTAGTGCGCTGTCTGAATGTATGGTGTGATCTGTAGTGTATGGAGTGATCTGTAGTGTGCTGTCTGAATGTATGGTGTGATCTGCAGTGTGCTGTCTGAATGTATGGTGTGATCTGTAGTGTATGGAGTGATCTGTAGTGTATGGTGTGATCTGTAGTGCGCTGTCTGAATGTATGCTGTGATCTGTAGTGTGTGGTGTGATCTGTAGTGTACGGTGTGATCTGTAATGCGCTGTCTGAATGTATGGTGTGATCTGTAGTGCGTGGTGTGATCTGTAGTGTGCTGTCTGAATGTATGGAGTGATCTGTAGTGTGTGGTGTGATCAGTAGTGTGCTGTCTGAAAGTATGGTGTGATCTGTAGTGTGCTGTCTGAATGCATGGTGTGATCTGTAGTGAGTGGTGTGATCTGTAGTGTGCTGTCTGAATGTATGGTGTGATCTGTAGTGTACTGTCTGAATGTATGGTGTGATCTGTAGTGTGTGGTATGATCTGTAGTGTATGGTGTGATATGTAGTGCGCTGTCTGAATGTATGGTGTGATCTGTAGTGTGTGGTGTGATCTGTAGTGTGCTGTCTGAATGTATGGTGTGATCTGTAGTGTGTGGTGTGATCTGTAGTGTGCTGTCTGAATGTATGGTGTGATCTGTAGAGTGCTGTCTGAATGCATGGTGTGATCTGAAGTGTGTGGTGTGATCTGTAGTGTGCTGTCTGAATGTATGGTGTGATCTGTAGTGTGTGCTGTGATCTGCAGTGTGCTGTCTGAATGTATGGTGTCATCTGTAGTGTGCTGTCTGAATGTATGGTGTGATCTGTAGTGTGTGGTGTGATCTGTAGTGTATGGTGTGATCTGTAGTGTGTGGTGTGATCTGTAGTGTGTGGTGAGATCGGCAGTGTATGGTGTGATCTGTAGTGTGTGGTGTGATCTATAGTGTGTGGTGTGATCTGTAGTGTGCTCTCTGAATGTATGGTGTGACCTGTAGCGTATGGTGTGATCTGTAGTGTGCTGTCTGAATGTATGGTGTGATCTGTAGTGTGTGGTGTGATCCGTGGTGTGTGGTGTGATCTGTAGTGTATTGTGTAATCTGTAGTGTGTGGTGTGATCGGTAGTGTATGGTGTGATCTGCAGTGTGCTGTCTGAATGTATGGTGTGATCTGTACTGTGCTGTCTGAATGTATGGTGTGATCTGTAGTGTGTGGTGTGATCTGTAGTGTGTGGTGTGATCTGTAGTGTATGGTGTGATCTGTAGTGTGTGGTGTGATCTGTAGTGTGTGGTGTGATCTGTAGTGTGCTGTCTGAATGTATGGTGTGATCTGTAGTGTGCTGTCTGAATGTATGGTGTGATCTGTAGTGTGCTGTCTGAATGTACGGTGTGATCTGTAGTGTGCTGTCTGAATGTATGGTGTGATCTGTAGTGTGTGGTGTGATCTGTAGTGTAAGGTGAGATCTGTAGTGTGTGGTGTGATTTGTAGTCTGCTGTCTGAATGTATGGTGTGATCTGTAGTGTATGGTGTGATCTGTAGTGTGTGGTGTGATCTGTAGTGTGCTGTCTGAATGTATGGTGTGATCTGTAGTGTGTGGTGTGATCTGCAGTGTATGGTGTGATCTGTAGTGTATGGTGTGATCTGTAGTGTGTGGTGTGATCTGTAGTGTGTGATGTGATCTGCAGTGTGCTGTCTGAATGTATGGTATGATCTGTAGTGTATGGTGTGATCTGTAGTGCGCTGTCTGAATGTATGGTGTGATCTGTAGTGTATGGTGTGATCTGTAGTGTACGGTGTGATCTGTAGTGTGCTGTCTGAATGTATGGTGTGATCTGTAGTGTGCTGTCTGAATGTATGGTATGATCTGTAGTGTATGGTGTGATCTGTAGTGTGTGGTGTGATTTGTAGTGCGCTATCTGAATGTATGGTGTGATCTGTAGTGTGCTGTCTGAATGTATGGTGTGATCTGTAGCGTATGGTGTGATCAGTAGTGTATGGTGTGATCTGTAGTGTGTGGTGTGATCTATAGTGTGTGGTGTGATCTGTAGTGTGCTCTCTGAATGTATGGTGTGATCTGTAGCGTATGGTGTGATCTGCAGTGTGCTGTCTTAATGTATGGTGTGATCTGTAGTGTATGGTGTGATCTGTAGTGTGCCTTCTGAATGTATGGTGTGATCTGTAGTTTGTGGTGTGATCTGTAGTGTGTGGTGTGATCTGTAGTGTATGGTGTGATCGGCAGTGTATGGTGTGATCTGTAGTGAGTGGTGTGATCTATAGTGTGTGGTGTGATCTGTAGTGTGCTCTCTGAATGTATGGTGTGATCTGTAGCGTATGGTGTGATCTGTAGTGTGCTGTCTGAATGTATGGTGTGATCTGTAGTGTGTGGTGTGATCTGTAGTGTATGGTGTGATCTGTAGTGTGTGGTTTGATCTGTAGTGTGTCGTGTGATCTGTAGTGTGCTGTCTGAATGTATGGTGTGATCTGTAGTGTATGGTGTGATCTGTAGTGTATGGTGTGATCTGTAGTGTGCTGTCTGAATGTATGGTGTGATCTGTAGTGTGTGGTGTGATCTGCAGCGTGATGTCTGAATGTATGGTGTGATCTGTAGTGTGCTGTCTGAATTTACGGTGTGATCTGTAGTGTACTGTCTGAATGTATGGTATGATCTGTAGTGTGTGGTGTGATCTGTTGTGTAAGGTGTGATCTGTAGTGTGTGGTGTGATCTGTAGTGTGTGGTGTGATCTGTAGTGTGCTGTCTGAATGTACTGTGTGATCTGTAGTGTAAGGTGTGATCTGTAGTGTGTGGTGTTATCTGTAGTGTATGGTGTGAACTGTAGAGTATGGTGGGATCTGTAGTGTGTGGAGTGATCTGTAGTGTGTGGTGTGATCTGCAGTGTGATGTCTGAATGTATGGTATGATCTGTAGTGTATGGTGTGATCTGTAGTGTGCTGTCTGAATGTATGGTGTGATCTGTAGTGTATGGTGTGATCTGTAGTGTACGGTGTGATCTGTAGAGCGCTGTCTGAATGTATGGTGTGATCTGTAGTGTGCTGTCTGAATGTATGGTATGATCTGTAGTGTGCTGTCTGAATGTATGGTGTGATCTGTAGTGTGCTGTCTGAATGTATGGTGTGATATGTAGTGTGTGGTGTGATCCGTAGTGTGTGGTGTGATCTGTAGTGTATGGTGTAATCTGTAGTGTGTGGTGTGATCGGTATGTATGGTGTGATCTGCAGTGTGCTGTCTGAATGTATGGTGTGATCTGTACTGTGCTGTCTGAATGTATGGTGTGATCTGTAGTGTGTGGTGTGATCTGTAGTGCATGGTGTGATCTGTAGTGTGTGGTGTGATCTGTAGTGTGTGGTGTGATCTGCAGTGTGCTGTCTGAATGTATGGTATGATCTGTAGTGTATGGTGTGATCTGTAGTGTGTGGTGTGATCTGTAGAGTGAGGTGTGATCTGTAGTGCGCTGTCTGAAAGTATGGTGTGATCTGTAGTGCGCTGTCTGAATGTATGGTGTGATCTGTAGTGTATGGAGTGATCTGTAGTGTGCTGTCTGAATGTATGGTGTGATCTGCAGTGTGCTGTCTGAATGTATGGTGTGATCTGTAGTGTATGGAGTGATCTGTAGTGTATGGTGTGATCTGTAGTGCGCTGTCTGAATGTATGGTGTGATCTGTAGTGTGTGGTGTGATCTGTAGTGTACGGTGTGATCTGTAATGCGCTGTCTGAATGTATGGTGTGATCTGTAGTGCGTGGTGTGATCTGTAGTGTGCTGTCTGAATGTATGGAGTGATCTGTAGTGTGTGGTGTTATCTGTAGTGTATGGTGTGATCTGTAGAGTATGGTGGGATCTGTAGTGTGTGGAGTGATCTGTAGTGTGTGGTGTGATCTGCAGTGTGATGTCTGAATGTATGGTATGATCTGTAGTGTATGGTGTGATCTGTAGTGTGCTGTCTGAATGTATGGTGTGATCTGTAGTGTATGGTGTGATCTGTAGTGTACGGTGTGATCTGTAGAGCGCTGTCTGAATGTATGGTGTGATCTGTAGTGTGCTGTCTGAATGTATGGTATGATCTGTAGTGTGCTGTCTGAATGTATGGTGTGATCTGTAGTGTGCTGTCTGAATGTATGGTGTGATATGTAGTGTGTGGTGTGATCCGTAGTGTGTGGTGTGATCTGTAGTGTATGGTGTAATCTGTAGTGTGTGGTGTGATCGGTATGTATGGTGTGATCTGCAGTGTGCTGTCTGAATGTATGGTGTGATCTGTACTGTGCTGTCTGAATGTACGGTGTGATCTGTAGTGTTCTGTCTGAATGTATGGTGTGATCTGTAGTGTGTGGTGTGATCTGTAGTGTGTGGTGTGATCTGTAGTGCATGGTGTGATCTGTAGTGTGTGGTGTGATCTGTAGTGTGTGGTGTGATCTGCAGTGTGCTGTCTGAATGTATGGTATGATCTGTAGTGTATGGTGTGATCTGTAGTGTGTGGTGTGATCTGTAGAGTGAGGTGTGATCTGTAGTGCGCTGTCTGAAAGTATGGTGTGATCTGTAGTGCGCTGTCTGAATGTATGGTGTGATCTGTAGTGTATGGAGTGATCTGTAGTGTGCTGTCTGAATGTATGGTGTGATCTGCAGTGTGCTGTCTGAATGTATGGTGTGATCTGTAGTGTATGGAGTGATCTGTAGTGTATGGTGTGATGTGTAGTGCGCTGTCTGAATGTATGCTGTGATCTGTAGTGTGTGGTGTGATCTGTAGTGTACGGTGTGATCTGTAATGCGCTGTCTGAATGTATGGTGTGATCTGTAGTGCGTGGTGTGATCTGTAGTGTGCTGTCTGAATGTATGGAGTGATCTGTAGTGTGTGGTGTGATCAGTAGTGTGCTGTCTGAAAGTATGGTGTGATCTGTAGTGTGCTGTCTGAATGCATGGTGTGATCTGTAGTGAGTGGTGTGATCTGTAGTGTGCTGTCTGAATGTATGGTGTGATCTGTAGTGTACTGTCTGAATGTATGGTGTGATCTGTAGTGTGTGGTATGATCTGTAGTGTATGGTGTGATATGTAGTGCGCTGTCTGAATGTATGGTGTGATCTGTAGTGTGTGGTGTGATCTGTAGTGTGCTGTCTGAATGTATGGTGTGATCTGTAGTGTGTGGTGTGATCTGTAGTGTGCTGTCTGAATGTATGGTGTGATCTGTAGCGTGCTGTCTGAATGCATGGTGTGATCTGAAGTGTGTGGTGTGATCTGTAGTGTGCTGTCTGAATGTATGGTGTGATCTGTAGTGTGTGCTGTGATCTGCAGTGTGCTGTCTGAATGTATGGTGTCATCTGTAGTGTGCTGTCTGAATGTATGGTGTGATCTGTAGTGTGTGGTGTGATCTGTAGTGTATGGTGTGATCTGTAGTGTGTGGTGTGATCTGTAGTGTATGGTGTGATCTGTAGTGTGCTGTCTGACTGTATGGTGTGATCTGTAGTGTGTGGTGAGATCGGCAGTGTATGGTGTGATCTGTAGTGTGTGGTGTGATCTATAGTGTGTGGTGTGATCTGTAGTGTGCTCTCTGAATGTATGGTGTGACCTGTAGCGTATGGTGTGATCTGTAGTGTGCTGTCTGAATGTATGGTGTGATCTGTAGTGTGTGGTGTGATCCGTGGTGTGTGGTGTGATCTGTAGTGTATTGTGTAATCTGTAGTGTGTGGTGTGATCGGTAGTGTATGGTGTGATCTGCAGTGTGCTGTCTGAATGTATGGTGTGATCTGTACTGTGCTGTCTGAATGTATGGTGTGATCTGTAGTGTGTGGTGTGATCTGTAGTGTGTGGTGTGATCTGTAGTGTATGGTGTGATCTGTAGTGTGTGGTGTGATCTGTAGTGTGTGGTGTGATCTGTAGTGTGCTGTCTGAATGTATGGTGTGATCTGTAGTGTGCTGTCTGAATGTACGGTGTGATCTGTAGTGTGCTGTCTGAATGTATGGTGTGATCTGTAGTGTGTGGTGTGATCTGTAGTGTAAGGTGAGATCTGTAGTGTGTGGTGTGATTTGTAGTCTGCTGTCTGAATGTATGGTGTGATCTGTAGTGTATGGTGTGATCTGTAGTGTGTGGTGTGATCTGTAGTGTGCTGTCTGAATGTATGGTGTGATCTGTAGTGTGTGGTGTGATCTGCAGTGTATGGTGTGATCTGTAGTGTATGGTGTGATCTGTAGTGTGTGGTGTGATCTGTAGTGTGCTGTCTGAATGTATGGTATGATCTGTAGTGTATGGTGTGATCTGTAGTGCGCTGTCTGAATGTATGGTGTGATCTGTAGTGTATGGTGTGATCTGTAGTGTACGGTGTGATCTGTAGTGTGCTGTCTGAATGTATGGTGTGATCTGTAGTGTGCTGTCTGAATGTATGGTATGATCTGTAGTGTATGGTGTGATCTGTAGTGTGTGGTGTGATTTGTAGTGCGCTATCTGAATGTATGGTGTGATCTGTAGTGTGCTGTCTGAATGTATGGTGTGATCTGTAGTGTATGGTGTGATCAGTAGTGTATGGTGTGATCTGTAGTGTGTGGTGTGATCTATAGTGTGTGGTGTGATCTGTAGTGTGCTCTCTGAATGTATGGTGTGATCTGTAGCGTATGGTGTGATCTGCAGTGTGCTGTCTTAATGTATGGTGTGATCTGTAGTGTATGGTGTGATCTGTAGTGTGCCTTCTGAATGTATGGTGTGATCTGTAGTTTGTGGTGTGATCTGTAGTGTGTGGTGTGATCTGTAGTGTATGGTGTGATCTGTAGTGTGTGGTGTAATCTGTAGAGTATGGTGTGATCTGCAGTATGCTGTCTGAATGTATGGTGTGATCTGTAGTGTGTGGTGTGATCGGCAGTGTATGGTGTGATCTGTAGTGAGTGGTGTGATCTGTAGCGTATGGTGTGATCTGTAGTGTGCTGTCTGAATGTATGGTGTGATCTGTAGTGTGTGGTGTGATCTGTAGTGTATGGTGTGATCTGTAGTGTGTGGTTTGATCTGTAGTGTGTCGTGTGATCTGTAGTGTGCTGTCTGAATGTATGGTGTGATCTGTAGTGTATGGTGTGATCTGTAGTGTATGGTGTGATCTGTAGTGTGCTGTCTGAATGTATGGTGTGATCTGTAGTGTGTGGTGTGATCTGCAGCGTGATGTCTGAATGTATGGTGTGATCTGTAGTGTGCTGTCTGAATTTACGGTGTGATCTGTAGTGTACTGTCTGAATGTATGGTATGATCTGTAGTGTGTGGTGTGATCTGTTGTGTAAGGTGTGATCTGTAGTGTGTGGTGTGATCTGTAGTGTGTGGTGTGATCTGTAGTGTGCTGTCTGAATGTACTGTGTGATCTGTAGTGTAAGGTGTGATCTGTAGTGTGTGGTGTTATCTGTAGTGTATGGTGTGAACTGTAGAGTATGGTGGGATCTGTAGTGTGTGGAGTGATCTGTAGTGTGTGGTGTGATCTGCAGTGTGATGTCTGAATGTATGGTATGATCTGTAGTGTATGGTGTGATCTGTAGTGTGCTGTCTGAATGTATGGTGTGATCTGTAGTGTATGGTGTGATCTGTAGTGTACGGTGTGATCTGTAGAGCGCTGTCTGAATGTATGGTGTGATCTGTAGTGTGCTGTCTGAATGTATGGTATGATCTGTAGTGTGCTGTCTGAATGTATGGTGTGATCTGTAGTGTGCTGTCTGAATGTATGGTGTGATATGTAGTGTGTGGTGTGATCCGTAGTGTGTGGTGTGATCTGTAGTGTATGGTGTAATCTGTAGTGTGTGGTGTGATCGGTATGTATGGTGTGATCTGCAGTGTGCTGTCTGAATGTATGGTGTGATCTGTACTGTGCTGTCTGAATGTATGGTGTGATCTGTAGTGTGTGGTGTGATCTGTAGTGCATGGTGTGATCTGTAGTGTGTGGTGTGATCTGTAGTGTGTGGTGTGATCTGCAGTGTGCTGTCTGAATGTATGGTATGATCTGTAGTGTATGGTGTGATCTGTAGTGTGTGGTGTGATCTGTAGAGTGAGGTGTGATCTGTAGTGCGCTGTCTGAAAGTATGGTGTGATCTGTAGTGCGCTGTCTGAATGTATGGTGTGATCTGTAGTGTATGGAGTGATCTGTAGTGTGCTGTCTGAATGTATGGTGTGATCTGCAGTGTGCTGTCTGAATGTATGGTGTGATCTGTAGTGTATGGAGTGATCTGTAGTGTATGGTGTGATCTGTAGTGCGCTGTCTGAATGTATGGTGTGATCTGTAGTGTGTGGTGTGATCTGTAGTGTACGGTGTGATCTGTAATGCGCTGTCTGAATGTATGGTGTGATCTGTAGTGTATGGTGTGATCTGTAGTGTGTGGTGTGATCTGTAGTGTGCTGTCTGAATGTATGGTGTGATCTGTAGTGTGTGGTGTGATCTGCAGTGTATGGTGTGATCTGTAGTGTATGGTGTGATCTGTAGTGTGTGGTGTTATCTGTAGTGTGTGGTGTGATCTGTAGTGTATGGTGTGATCTGTAGTGTGTGGTTTGATCTGTAGTGTGTCGTGTGATCTGTAGTGTGCTGTCTGAATGTATGGTGTGATCTGTAGTGTATGGTGTGATCTGTAGTGTATGGTGTGATCTGTAGTGTGCTGTCTGAATGTATGGTGTGATCTGTAGTGTGTGGCGTGATCTGTAGTGTGTGGTGTGATCTGCAGCGTGCTGTCTGAATGTATGGTGTGATCTGTAGTGTGCTGTCTGAATGTATGGTGTGATCTGTAGTTTGTGGTGTGATCTGTAGTGTGTGGTGTGATCTGTAGTGTATGGTGTGATCTGTAGTGTGTGGTGTAATCTGTAGAGTATGGTGTGATCTGCAGTGTGCTGTGTGAATGTATGGTGTGATCTGTAGCGTATGGTGTGATCTGTAGTGTGCTGTCTGAATGTATGGTGTGATCTGTAGTGTGTGATGTATGGTGTGATCTGTAGTTTGTGGTGTGATCTGTAGTGTGTGGTGTGATCTGTAGTGTATGGTGTGATCGGCAGTGTATGGTGTGATCTGTAGTGAGTGGTGTGATCTATAGTGTGTGGTGTGATCTGTAGTGTGCTCTCTGAATGTATGGTGTGATCTGTAGCGTATGGTGTGATCTGTAGTGTGCTGTCTGAATGTATGGTGTGATCTGTAGTGTGTGGTGTGATCTGTAGTGTATGGTGTGATCTGTAGTGTGTGGTTTGATCTGTAGTGTGTCGTGTGATCTGTAGTGTGCTGTCTGAATGTATGGTGTGATCTGTAGTGTATGGTGTGATCTGTAGTGTATGGTGTGATCTGTAGTGTGCTGTCTGAATGTATGGTGTGATCTGTAGTGTGTGGTGTGATCTGCAGCGTGATGTCTGAATGTATGGTGTGATCTGTAGTGTGCTGTCTGAATTTACGGTGTGATCTGTAGTGTACTGTCTGAATGTATGGTATGATCTGTAGTGTGTGGTGTGATCTGTTGTGTAAGGTGTGATCTGTAGTGTGTGGTGTGATCTGTAGTGTGTGGTGTGATCTGTAGTGTGCTGTCTGAATGTACTGTGTGATCTGTAGTGTAAGGTGTGATCTGTAGTGTGTGGTGTTATCTGTAGTGTATGGTGTGAACTGTAGAGTATGGTGGGATCTGTAGTGTGTGGAGTGATCTGTAGTGTGTGGTGTGATCTGCAGTGTGATGTCTGAATGTATGGTATGATCTGTAGTGTATGGTGTGATCTGTAGTGTGCTGTCTGAATGTATGGTGTGATCTGTAGTGTATGGTGTGATCTGTAGTGTACGGTGTGATCTGTAGAGCGCTGTCTGAATGTATGGTGTGATCTGTAGTGTGCTGTCTGAATGTATGGTATGATCTGTAGTGTGCTGTCTGAATGTATGGTGTGATCTGTAGTGTGCTGTCTGAATGTATGGTGTGATATGTAGTGTGTGGTGTGATCCGTAGTGTGTGGTGTGATCTGTAGTGTATGGTGTAATCTGTAGTGTGTGGTGTGATCGGTATGTATGGTGTGATCTGCAGTGTGCTGTCTGAATGTATGGTGTGATCTGTACTGTGCTGTCTGAATGTATGGTGTGATCTGTAGTGTGTGGTGTGATCTGTAGTGCATGGTGTGATCTGTAGTGTGTGGTGTGATCTGTAGTGTGTGGTGTGATCTGCAGTGTGCTGTCTGAATGTATGGTATGATCTGTAGTGTATGGTGTGATCTGTAGTGTGTGGTGTGATCTGTAGAGTGAGGTGTGATCTGTAGTGCGCTGTCTGAAAGTATGGTGTGATCTGTAGTGCGCTGTCTGAATGTATGGTGTGATCTGTAGTGTATGGAGTGATCTGTAGTGTGCTGTCTGAATGTATGGTGTGATCTGCAGTGTGCTGTCTGAATGTATGGTGTGATCTGTAGTGTATGGAGTGATCTGTAGTGTATGGTGTGATCTGTAGTGCGCTGTCTGAATGTATGGTGTGATCTGTAGTGTGTGGTGTGATCTGTAGTGTACGGTGTGATCTGTAATGCGCTGTCTGAATGTATGGTGTGATCTGTAGTGCGTGGTGTGATCTGTAGTGTGCTGTCTGAATGTATGGAGTGATCTGTAGTGTGTGGTGTTATCTGTAGTGTATGGTGTGATCTGTAGAGTATGGTGGGATCTGTAGTGTGTGGAGTGATCTGTAGTGTGTGGTGTGATCTGCAGTGTGATGTCTGAATGTATGGTATGATCTGTAGTGTATGGTGTGATCTGTAGTGTGCTGTCTGAATGTATGGTGTGATCTGTAGTGTATGGTGTGATCTGTAGTGTACGGTGTGATCTGTAGAGCGCTGTCTGAATGTATGGTGTGATCTGTAGTGTGCTGTCTGAATGTATGGTATGATCTGTAGTGTGCTGTCTGAATGTATGGTGTGATCTGTAGTGTGCTGTCTGAATGTATGGTGTGATATGTAGTGTGTGGTGTGATCCGTAGTGTGTGGTGTGATCTGTAGTGTATGGTGTAATCTGTAGTGTGTGGTGTGATCGGTATGTATGGTGTGATCTGCAGTGTGCTGTCTGAATGTATGGTGTGATCTGTACTGTGCTGTCTGAATGTACGGTGTGATCTGTAGTGTTCTGTCTGAATGTATGGTGTGATCTGTAGTGTGTGGTGTGATCTGTAGTGTGTGGTGTGATCTGTAGTGCATGGTGTGATCTGTAGTGTGTGGTGTGATCTGTAGTGTGTGGTGTGATCTGCAGTGTGCTGTCTGAATGTATGGTATGATCTGTAGTGTATGGTGTGATCTGTAGTGTGTGGTGTGATCTGTAGAGTGAGGTGTGATCTGTAGTGCGCTGTCTGAAAGTATGGTGTGATCTGTAGTGCGCTGTCTGAATGTATGGTGTGATCTGTAGTGTATGGAGTGATCTGTAGTGTGCTGTCTGAATGTATGGTGTGATCTGCAGTGTGCTGTCTGAATGTATGGTGTGATCTGTAGTGTATGGAGTGATCTGTAGTGTATGGTGTGATGTGTAGTGCGCTGTCTGAATGTATGCTGTGATCTGTAGTGTGTGGTGTGATCTGTAGTGTACGGTGTGATCTGTAATGCGCTGTCTGAATGTATGGTGTGATCTGTAGTGCGTGGTGTGATCTGTAGTGTGCTGTCTGAATGTATGGAGTGATCTGTAGTGTGTGGTGTGATCAGTAGTGTGCTGTCTGAAAGTATGGTGTGATCTGTAGTGTGCTGTCTGAATGCATGGTGTGATCTGTAGTGAGTGGTGTGATCTGTAGTGTGCTGTCTGAATGTATGGTGTGATCTGTAGTGTACTGTCTGAATGTATGGTGTGATCTGTAGTGTGTGGTATGATCTGTAGTGTATGGTGTGATATGTAGTGCGCTGTCTGAATGTATGGTGTGATCTGTAGTGTGTGGTGTGATCTGTAGTGTGCTGTCTGAATGTATGGTGTGATCTGTAGTGTGTGGTGTGATCTGTAGTGTGCTGTCTGAATGTATGGTGTGATCTGTAGCGTGCTGTCTGAATGCATGGTGTGATCTGAAGTGTGTGGTGTGATCTGTAGTGTGCTGTCTGAATGTATGGTGTGATCTGTAGTGTGTGCTGTGATCTGCAGTGTGCTGTCTGAATGTATGGTGTCATCTGTAGTGTGCTGTCTGAATGTATGGTGTGATCTGTAGTGTGTGGTGTGATCTGTAGTGTATGGTGTGATCTGTAGTGTGTGGTGTGATCTGTAGTGTATGGTGTGATCTGTAGTGTGCTGTCTGAATGTATGGTGTGATCTGTAGTGTGTGGTGAGATCGGCAGTGTATGGTGTGATCTGTAGTGTGTGGTGTGATCTATAGTGTGTGGTGTGATCTGTAGTGTGCTCTCTGAATGTATGGTGTGACCTGTAGCGTATGGTGTGATCTGTAGTGTGCTGTCTGAATGTATGGTGTGATCTGTAGTGTGTGGTGTGATCCGTGGTGTGTGGTGTGATCTGTAGTGTATTGTGTAATCTGTAGTGTGTGGTGTGATCGGTAGTGTATGGTGTGATCTGCAGTGTGCTGTCTGAATGTATGGTGTGATCTGTACTGTGCTGTCTGAATGTATGGTGTGATCTGTAGTGTGTGGTGTGATCTGTAGTGTGTGGTGTGATCTGTAGTGTATGGTGTGATCTGTAGTGTGTGGTGTGATCTGTAGTGTGTGGTGTGATCTGTAGTGTGCTGTCTGAATGTATGGTGTGATCTGTAGTGTGCTGTCTGAATGTACGGTGTGATCTGTAGTGTGCTGTCTGAATGTATGGTGTGATCTGTAGTGTGTGGTGTGATCTGTAGTGTAAGGTGAGATCTGTAGTGTGTGGTGTGATTTGTAGTCTGCTGTCTGAATGTATGGTGTGATCTGTAGTGTATGGTGTGATCTGTAGTGTGTGGTGTGATCTGTAGTGTGCTGTCTGAATGTATGGTGTGATCTGTAGTGTGTGGTGTGATCTGCAGTGTATGGTGTGATCTGTAGTGTATGGTGTGATCTGTAGTGTGTGGTGTGATCTGTAGTGTGCTGTCTGAATGTATGGTATGATCTGTAGTGTATGGTGTGATCTGTAGTGCGCTGTCTGAATGTATGGTGTGATCTGTAGTGTATGGTGTGATCTGTAGTGTACGGTGTGATCTGTAGTGTGCTGTCTGAATGTATGGTGTGATCTGTAGTGTGCTGTCTGAATGTATGGTATGATCTGTAGTGTATGGTGTGATCTGTAGTGTGTGGTGTGATTTGTAGTGCGCTATCTGAATGTATGGTGTGATCTGTAGTGTGCTGTCTGAATGTATGGTGTGATCTGTAGTGTATGGTGTGATCAGTAGTGTATGGTGTGATCTGTAGTGTGTGGTGTGATCTATAGTGTGTGGTGTGATCTGTAGTGTGCTCTCTGAATGTATGGTGTGATCTGTAGCGTATGGTGTGATCTGCAGTGTGCTGTCTTAATGTATGGTGTGATCTGTAGTGTATGGTGTGATCTGTAGTGTGCCTTCTGAATGTATGGTGTGATCTGTAGTTTGTGGTGTGATCTGTAGTGTGTGGTGTGATCTGTAGTGTATGGTGTGATCTGTAGTGTGTGGTGTAATCTGTAGAGTATGGTGTGATCTGCAGTATGCTGTCTGAATGTATGGTGTGATCTGTAGTGTGTGGTGTGATCGGCAGTGTATGGTGTGATCTGTAGTGAGTGGTGTGATCTGTAGCGTATGGTGTGATCTGTAGTGTGCTGTCTGAATGTATGGTGTGATCTGTAGTGTGTGGTGTGATCTGTAGTGTATGGTGTGATCTGTAGTGTGTGGTTTGATCTGTAGTGTGTCGTGTGATCTGTAGTGTGCTGTCTGAATGTATGGTGTGATCTGTAGTGTATGGTGTGATCTGTAGTGTATGGTGTGATCTGTAGTGTGCTGTCTGAATGTATGGTGTGATCTGTAGTGTGTGGTGTGATCTGCAGCGTGATGTCTGAATGTATGGTGTGATCTGTAGTGTGCTGTCTGAATTTACGGTGTGATCTGTAGTGTACTGTCTGAATGTATGGTATGATCTGTAGTGTGTGGTGTGATCTGTTGTGTAAGGTGTGATCTGTAGTGTGTGGTGTGATCTGTAGTGTGTGGTGTGATCTGTAGTGTGCTGTCTGAATGTACTGTGTGATCTGTAGTGTAAGGTGTGATCTGTAGTGTGTGGTGTTATCTGTAGTGTATGGTGTGATCTGTAGAGTATGGTGGGATCTGTAGTGTGTGGAGTGATCTGTAGTGTGTGGTGTGATCTGCAGTGTGATGTCTGAATGTATGGTATGATCTGTAGTGTATGGTGTGATCTGTAGTGTGCTGTCTGAATGTATGGTGTGATCTGTAGTGTATGGTGTGATCTGTAGTGTACGGTGTGATCTGTAGAGCGCTGTCTGAATGTATGGTGTGATCTGTAGTGTGCTGTCTGAATGTATGGTATGATCTGTAGTGTGCTGTCTGAATGTATGGTGTGATCTGTAGTGTGCTGTCTGAATGTATGGTGTGATATGTAGTGTGTGGTGTGATCCGTAGTGTGTGGTGTGATCTGTAGTGTATGGTGTAATCTGTAGTGTGTGGTGTGATCGGTATGTATGGTGTGATCTGCAGTGTGCTGTCTGAATGTATGGTGTGATCTGTACTGTGCTGTCTGAATGTATGGTGTGATCTGTAGTGTGTGGTGTGATCTGTAGTGCATGGTGTGATCTGTAGTGTGTGGTGTGATCTGTAGTGTGTGGTGTGATCTGTAGTGTGCTGTCTGAATGTATGGTGTGATCTGTAGTGTGCTGTCTGAATGTATGGTCTGATCTGTAGTGTGCTGTCTGAATGTACGGTGTGATCTCTAGTGTGCTGTCTGAATGTATCGTGTGATCTGTAGTGTATGGTGTGATCAGTAGTGTATGGTGTGATCTATAGTGTGTGGTGTGATCTGTAGTGTGCTCTCTGAATGTATGGTGTGATCTGTAGCGTATGGTGTGATCTGCAGTGTGCTGTCTGAATGTATGGTGTGATCTGTAGTGTATGGTGTGATCTGTAGTGTGCTGTCTGAATGTATGGTGTGATCTGTAGTTTGTGGTGTGATCTGTAGTGTGTGGTGTGATCTGTAGTGTATGGTGTGATCTGTAGTGTGTGGTGTAATCTGTAGAGTATGGTGTGATCTGCAGTGTGCTGTCTGAATGTATGGTGTGATCTGTAGCGTATGGTGTGATCTGTAGTGTGCTGTCTGAATGTATGGTGTGATCTGTAGTGTGTGGTGTGATCTGTAGTGTGTGGTGTGATCTGTAGTGTATGGTGTGATCTGTAGTGTGTGGTTTGATCTGTAGTGTGTCGTGTGATCTGTAGTGTGCTGTCTGAATGTATGGTGTGATCTGTAGTGTATGGTGTGATCTGTAGTGTATGGTGTGATCTGTAGTGTGCTGTCTGAATGTATGGTGTGATCTGTAGTGTGTGGCGTGATCTGTAGTGTGTGGTGTGATCTGCAGCGTGCTGTCTGAATGTATGGTGTGATCTGTAGTGTGCTGTCTGAATGTATGGTGTGATCTGTAGTTTGTGGTGTGATCTGTAGTGTGTGGTGTGATCTGTAGTGTATGGTGTGATCTGTAGTGTGTGGTGTAATGTGTAGAGTATGGTGTGATCTGCAGTGTGCTGTCTGAATGTATGGTGTGATCTGTAGCGTATGGTGTGATCTGTAGTGTGCTGTCTGAATGTATGGTGTGATCTGTAGTGTGTGGTGTGATCTGTAGTGTGTGGTGTGATCTGTAGTGTATGGTGTGATCTGTAGTGTGTGGTTTGATCTGTAGTGTGTCGTGTGATCTGTAGTGTGCTGTCTGAATGTATGGTGTGATCTGTAGTGTATGGCGTGATCTGTAGTGTATGGTGTGATCTGCAGCGTGCTGTCTGAATGTATGGTGTGATCTGTAGTGTGCTGTCTGAATTTACGGTGTGATCTGTAGTGTACTGTCTGAATGTATGGTATGATCTGTAGTGTGTGGTGTGATCTGTTGTGTAAGGTGTGATCTGTAGTGTGTGGTGTAATCTGTAGTGTGTGGTGTGATCTGTAGTGTGCTGTCTGAATGTACGGTGTGATCTGTAGTGTAAGGTGTGATCTGTAGTGTGTGGTGTTATCTGTAGTTTATGGTGTGATCTGTAGAGTATGGTGGGATCTGTAGTGTGTGGAGTGATCTGTAGTGTGTGGTGTGATCTGCAGTGTGATGTCTGAATGTATGGTATGATCTGTAGTGTATGGTGTGATCTGTAGTGTGCTGTCTGAATGTATGGAGTGATCTGTAGTGTATGGTGTGATCTGTAGTGTACGGTGTGATCTGTAGAGCGCTGTCTGAATGTATGGTGTGATCTGTAGTGTGCTGTCTGAATGTATGGTATGATCTGTAGTGTGCTGTCTGAATGTATGGTGTGATCTGTAGTGTGCTGTCTGAATGTATGGTGTGATATGTAGTGTGTGGTGTGATCCGTAGTGTGTGGTGTGATCTGTAGTGTATGGTGTAATCTGTAGTGTGTGGTGTGATCGGTAGTGTATGGTGTGATCTGCAGTGTGCTGTCTGAATGTATGGTGTGATCTGTACTGTGCTGTCTGAATGTATGGTGTGATCTGTAGTGTGTGGTGTGATCTGTAGTGTGTGGTGTGATCTGTAGTGTATGGTGTGATCTGTAGTGTGTGGTGTGATCTGTAGTGTGTGGTGTGATCTGTAGTGTGCTGTCTGAATGTATGGTGTGATCTGTAGTGTGCTGTCTGAATGTATGGTGTGATCTGTAGTGTGCTGTCTGAATGTACGGTGTGATCTCTAGTGTGCTGTCTGAATGTATGGTGTGATCTGTAGTGTGTGGTGTGATCTGTAGTGTAAGGTGTGATCTGTAGTGTGTGGTGTGATCTGTAGTCTGCTGTCTGAATGTATGGTGTGATCTGTAGTGTATGGTGTGATCTGTAGTGTGTGGTGTGATCTGTAGTGTGCTGTCTGAATGTATGGTGTGATCTGTAGTGTATGGTGTGATCTGTAGTGTGTGGTGTGATCTGCAGTGTATGGTGTGATCTGTAGTGTATGGTGTGATCTGTAGTGTGTGGTGTGATCTGTAGTGTGTGATGTGATCTGCAGTGTGCTGTCTGAATGTATGGTATGATCTGTAGTGTATGGTGTGATCTGTAGTGCGCTGTCTGAATGTATGGTGTTATCTGTAGTGTATGGTGTGATCTGTAGTGTACGGTGTGATCTGTAGTGTGCTGTCTGAATGTATGGTGTGATCTGTAGTGTGCTGTCTGAATGTATGGTATGATCTGTAGTGTATGGTGTGATCTGTAGTGTGTGGTGTGATTTGTAGTGCGCTATCTGAATGTATAGTGTGATCTGTAGTGTGCTGTCTGAATGTATGGTGTGATCTGTAGTGTATGGTGTGATCAGTAGTGTATGGTGTGATCTGTAGTGTGTGGTGTGATCCATAGTGTGTGGTGTGATCTGTAGTGTGCTCTCTGAATGTATGGTGTGATCTGTAGCGTATGGTGTGATCTGCAGTGTGCTGTCTGAATGTATGGTGTGATCTGTAGTGTATGGTGTGATCTGTAGTGTGCTGTCTGAAAGTATGGTGTGATCTGTAGTTTGTGGTGTGATCTGTAGTGTGTGGTGTGATCTGTAGTGTATGGTGTGATCTGTAGTGTGTGGTGTAATCTGTAGAGTATGGTGTGATCTGCAGTGTGCTGTCTGAATGTATGGTGTGATCTGTAGTGTGTGGTGTGATCGGCAGTGTATGGTGTGATCTGTAGTGAGTGGTGTGATCTATAGTGTGTGGTGTGATCTGTAGTGTGCTCTCTGAATGTATGGTGTGATCTGTAGCGTATGGTGTGATCTGTAGTGTGCTGTCTGAATGTATGGTGTGATCTGTAGTGTGTGGTGTGATCTGTAGTGTGTGGTGTGAACTATAGTGTATGGTGTGATCTGTAGTGTGTGGTGTGATCTGTAGTGTGTCGTGTGATCTGTAGTGTGCTGTCTGAATGTATGGTGTGATCTGTAGTGTATGGTGTGATCTGTAGTGTATGGTGTGATCTGTAGTGTGCTGTCTGAATGTATGGCGTGATCTGTAGTGTATGGTATGATCTGTAGTGCGCAGTCTGAATGTATGGTGTGATCTGTAGTGTTTGGTGTGATCTGTAGTGTATGGTGTGATCTGCAGCGTGCTGTCTGAATGTATGGTGTGATCTGTAGTGTGCTGTCTGAATTTACGGTGTGATCTGTAGTGTACTGTCTGAATGTATGGTATGATCTGTAGTGTGTGGTGTGATCTGTTGTGTAAGGTGTGATCTGTAGTGTGTGGTGTGATCTGTAGTGTATGGTGTGATCTGTAGTGTTCTCTCTGAATGTATGGTGTGATCTGTAGCGTATGGTGTTATCTGCAGTGTGCTGTTTAAATATATGGTGTGATCTGTAGTGTATGGTGTGATCTGTAGTGTGCTGTCAGAATGTATGGTGTGATCTGTAGTGTGTGGTGTGACCTGTAGTGTGTGGTGTGATCTGTAGTGTATGGTATGATCTGTAGTGTGTGGTGTAATCTGTAGTGTATGGTGTGATCTGCAGTGTGTGGTGTGATCTGTAGTGTATGGTGTGATCTATAGTGTATGGTGGGATCTGTAGTGTGTGGTGTGATCTGTAGTGTGTGGTGTGATCTGCAGTGTGCTGTCTGAATGTATGGTATGATCTGTAGTGTACGGTGTGATCTGTAGTACGCTGTCTGAATGTATGGTGTGATCTGTAGTGTATGGCGTGATCTGTAGTGTACGGTGTGATCTGTGGTGCGCTGTCTGAATGTATGGTGTGATCTGTAGTGTATGGTGTGATCTGTAGTGTGTGGTGTGATCTAAAGTGTGTGGTGTGATCTGTAGTGTGCTCTCTGAATGTATGGTGTGATCTGTAGCTTATGGTGTGATCTGCAGTGTGCTGTATGAATGTATGGTGTGATCTGTAGTGTATGGTGTGATCTGTAGTTTGCTGTCTGAGTGTATGGTGTGATCTGTAGTGTGTGGTGTGATCTGTAGTGTGTGGTGTGATCTGTAGTGTATGGTGTGATCTGTAGTGTATGGTGTGAGCTGTAGTGTGTGGTGTAATCTGTAGTGTATGGTATGATCTGTAGTGTGCTCTCTGAATGTATGGTGTGATCTGTAGTGTGCTGTCTGAATGTATGGTATGATCTGTAGTGTATGGTGTGATCTGTAGTGTGTGGTGTGATTTGTAGTGCGCTGTCTGAATGTATGGTGTGATCGGTAGTGCGCTGTCTGAATGTATAGTGTGATCTGTAGTGTGTGGTGTGATCTGTAGTGTATGGTGTGATCTGTAGTGTGTGGTGTGATCTAAAGTGTGTGGTGTGATCTGTAGTGTGCTCTCTGAATGTATGGTGTGATCTGTAGCTTATGGTGTGATCTGCAGTGTGCTGTCTGAATGTATGGTGTGATCTGGAGTGTATGGTGTGATCTGTAGTTTGCTGTCTGAGTGTAGGGTGTGATCTGTAGTGTGTGGTGTGATCTGTAGTGTAAGGTGTGATCTGTAGTGTGTGGTGTGATCTGTAGTGTGTGGTGTGATCTCTAGGGTGCAGTCTGAATGTACGGTGTGCTCTGTAGTGTATGGTGTGATCTGTAGTGTGCTGTCTGAATTTACGGTGTGATCTGTAGTGTACTGTCTGAATGTATGGTGTGATCTTTAGTGTGTGGTGTGATCTGTAGTGTAAGGTGTGATCTGTAGTGTGTGGTGTGATCTGTAGTGTGTGGTGTGATCTCTAGGCTGCAGTCTGAATGTACGGTGTGATCTGTAGTGTGTGGTGTGATCTGTAGTGTATGGTGTGATCTGTAGTGTATGGTGGGAACTGTAGTGTGTGGTGTGATCTGTAGTGTGTTGTGTGATCTGCAGTCTGCTGTCTGAATGTATGGTATGATCTGTAGTGTATGGTGTGATCTGTAGTGCGCTGTCTGAATGTATGGTGTGATCTCTAGTGTACGGTGTGATCTGTAGTGTACGGTGTGATCTGTAGTGCGCTGTCAGAATGTATGGTGTGATCTGTAGTGTGCTGTCTGAATGTATGGTATGATCTGTAGTGTATGGTGTGATCTGTAGTGTGTGGTGTGATTTGTAGTGCGCTGTCTGAATGTATGGTGTGATCTGTTGGGTGCTGTCTGAATTTATGGTGTGATCTGTAGTGTATGGTGTGATCTGTAGTATATGGTGTGATCTGTAGTGTGCTGTCTGAATGTATGGTGTGATCTGTAGTGTATGGTGTGATCTGTAGTGTGTGGTGTGATCTGTAGTGTATGGTGTGATCTGCAGCGTTCTGTCTGAATGTATGGTGTGATCTGTAGTGTGCTGTCTGAATTTATGGTGTGATCTGTAGTGTACTGTCTGAATGTATGGTGTGATCTGTAGTGTGTGGTGTGATCTGTAGTGTAAGGTGTGATCTGTAGTGTGTGGTGTGATCTGTAGTGTGTGGTGTGATCTGTAGTGTGCTGTCTGAATGTACGGTGCAATCTGTAGTGTATGGTGTGATCTGTAGTGTGCTGTCTGAATGTACGGTGTGATCTGTAGTGTAAGGTGTGATCTGTAGTGTGTGGTGTTATCTGTAGTTTATGGTGTGATCTGTAGAGTATGGTGGGATCTGTAGTGTGTGGAGTGATCTGTAGTGTGTGGTGTGATCTGCAGTGTGATGTCTGAATGTATGGTATGATCTGTAGTGTATGGTGTGATCTGTAGTGTGCTGTCTGAATGTATGGAGTGATCTGTAGTGTATGGTGTGATCTGTAGTGTACGGTGTGATCTGTAGAGCGCTGTCTGAATGTATGGTGTGATCTGTAGTGTGCTGTCTGAATGTATGGTATGATCTGTAGTGTGCTGTCTGAATGTATGGTGTGATCTGTAGTGTGCTGTCTGAATGTATGGTGTGATATGTAGTGTGTGGTGTGATCCGTAGTGTGTGGTGTGATCTGTAGTGTATGGTGTAATCTGTAGTGTGTGGTGTGATCGGTAGTGTATGGTGTGATCTGCAGTGTGCTGTCTGAATGTATGGTGTGATCTGTACTGTGCTGTCTGAATGTATGGTGTGATCTGTAGTGTGTGGTGTGATCTGTAGTGTGTGGTGTGATCTGTAGTGTATGGTGTGATCTGTAGTGTGTGGTGTGATCTGTAGTGTGTGGTGTGATCTGTAGTGTGCTGTCTGAATGTATGGTGTGATCTGTAGTGTGCTGTCTGAATGTATGGTGTGATCTGTAGTGTGCTGTCTGAATGTACGGTGTGATCTCTAGTGTGCTGTCTGAATGTATGGTGTGATCTGTAGTGTGTGGTGTGATCTGTAGTGTAAGGTGTGATCTGTAGTGTGTGGTGTGATCTGTAGTCTGCTGTCTGAATGTATGGTGTGATCTGTAGTGTATGGTGTGATCTGTAGTGTGTGGTGTGATCTGTAGTGTGCTGTCTGAATGTATGGTGTGATCTGTAGTGTATGGTGTGATCTGTAGTGTGTGGTGTGATCTGCAGTGTATGGTGTGATCTGTAGTGTATGGTGTGATCTGTAGTGTGTGGTGTGATCTGTAGTGTGTGATGTGATCTGCAGTGTGCTGTCTGAATGTATGGTATGATCTGTAGTGTATGGTGTGATCTGTAGTGCGCTGTCTGAATGTATGGTGTTATCTGTAGTGTATGGTGTGATCTGTAGTGTACGGTGTGATCTGTAGTGTGCTGTCTGAATGTATGGTATGATCTGTAGTGTATGGTGTGATCTGTAGTGTGTGGTGTGATTTGTAGTGCGCTATCTGAATGTATAGTGTGATCTGTAGTGTGCTGTCTGAATGTATGGTGTGATCTGTAGTGTATGGTGTGATCAGTAGTGTATGGTGTGATCTGTAGTGTGTGGTGTGATCCATAGTGTGTGGTGTGATCTGTAGTGTGCTCTCTGAATGTATGGTGTGATCTGTAGCGTATGGTGTGATCTGCAGTGTGCTGTCTGAATGTATGGTGTGATCTGTAGTGTATGGTGTGATCTGTAGTGTGCTGTCTGAAAGTATGGTGTGATCTGTAGTTTGTGGTGTGATCTGTAGTGTGTGGTGTGATCTGTAGTGTATGGTGTGATCTGTAGTGTGTGGTGTAATCTGTAGAGTATGGTGTGATCTGCAGTGTGCTGTCTGAATGTATGGTGTGATCTGTAGTGTGTGGTGTGATCGGCAGTGTATGGTGTGATCTGTAGTGAGTGGTGTGATCTATAGTGTGTGGTGTGATCTGTAGTGTGCTCTCTGAATGTATGGTGTGATCTGTAGCGTATGGTGTGATCTGTAGTGTGCTGTCTGAATGTATGGTGTGATCTGTAGTGTGTGGTGTGATCTGTAGTGTGTGGTGTGAACTATAGTGTATGGTGTGATCTGTAGTGTGTGGTGTGATCTGTAGTGTGTCGTGTGATCTGTAGTGTGCTGTCTGAATGTATGGTGTGATCTGTAGTGTATGGAGTGATCTGTAGTGTATGGTGTGATCTGTAGTGTGCTGTCTGAATGTATGGCGTGATCTGTAGTGTATGGTATGATCTGTAGTGCGCAGTCTGAATGTATGGTGTGATCTGTAGTGTTTGGTGTGATCTGTAGTGTATGGTGTGATCTGCAGCGTGCTGTCTGAATGTATGGTGTGATCTGTAGTGTGCTGTCTGAATTTACGGTGTGATCTGTAGTGTACTGTCTGAATGTATGGTATGATCTGTAGTGTGTGGTGTGATCTGTTGTGTAAGGTGTGATCTGTAGTGTGTGGTGTGATCTGTAGTGTATGGTGTGATCTGTAGTGTTCTCTCTGAATGTATGGTGTGATCTGTAGCGTATGGTGTTATCTGCAGTGTGCTGTTTAAATATATGGTGTGATCTGTAGTGTATGGTGTGATCTGTAGTGTGCTGTCAGAATGTATGGTGTGATCTGTAGTGTGTGGTGTGACCTGTAGTGTGTGGTGTGATCTGTAGTGTATGGTATGATCTGTAGTGTGTGGTGTAATCTGTAGTGTATGGTGTGATCTGCAGTGTGTGGTGTGATCTGTAGTGTATGGTGTGATCTATAGTGTATGGTGGGATCTGTAGTGTGTGGTGTGATCTGTAGTGTGTGGTGTGATCTGCAGTGTGCTGTCTGAATGTATGGTATGATCTGTAGTGTACGGTGTGATCTGTAGTACGCTGTCTGAATGTATGGTGTGATCTGTAGTGTATGGCGTGATCTGTAGTGTACGGTGTGATCTGTGGTGCGCTGTCTGAATGTATGGTGTGATCTGTAGTGTATGGTGTGATCTGTAGTGTGTGGTGTGATCTAAAGTGTGTGGTGTGATCTGTAGTGTGCTCTCTGAATGTATGGTGTGATCTGTAGCTTATGGTGTGATCTGCAGTGTGCTGTATGAATGTATGGTGTGATCTGTAGTGTATGGTGTGATCTGTAGTTTGCTGTCTGAGTGTATGGTGTGATCTGTAGTGTGTGGTGTGATCTGTAGTGTGTGGTGTGATCTGTAGTGTATGGTGTGATCTGTAGTGTATGGTGTGAGCTGTAGTGTGTGGTGTAATCTGTAGTGTATGGTATGATCTGTAGTGTGCTCTCTGAATGTATGGTGTGATCTGTAGTGTGCTGTCTGAATGTATGGTATGATCTGTAGTGTATGGTGTGATCTGTAGTGTGTGGTGTGATTTGTAGTGCGCTGTCTGAATGTATGGTGTGATCGGTAGTGCGCTGTCTGAATGTATAGTGTGATCTGTAGTGTGTGGTGTGATCTGTAGTGTATGGTGTGATCTGTAGTGTGTGGTGTGATCTAAAGTGTGTGGTGTGATCTGTAGTGTGCTCTCTGAATGTATGGTGTGATCTGTAGCTTATGGTGTGATCTGCAGTGTGCTGTCTGAATGTATGGTGTGATCTGGAGTGTATGGTGTGATCTGTAGTTTGCTGTCTGAGTGTAGGGTGTGATCTGTAGTGTGTGGTGTGATCTGTAGTGTAAGGTGTGATCTGTAGTGTGTGGTGTGATCTGTAGTGTGTGGTGTGATCTCTAGGGTGCAGTCTGAATGTACGGTGTGCTCTGTAGTGTATGGTGTGATCTGTAGTGTGCTGTCTGAATTTACGGTGTGATCTGTAGTGTACTGTCTGAATGTATGGTGTGATCTTTAGTGTGTGGTGTGATCTGTAGTGTAAGGTGTGATCTGTAGTGTGTGGTGTGATCTGTAGTGTGTGGTGTGATCTCTAGGCTGCAGTCTGAATGTACGGTGTGATCTGTAGTGTGTGGTGTGATCTGTAGTGTATGGTGTGATCTGTAGTGTATGGTGGGAACTGTAGTGTGTGGTGTGATCTGTAGTGTGTTGTGTGATCTGCAGTCTGCTGTCTGAATGTATGGTATGATCTGTAGTGTATGGTGTGATCTGTAGTGCGCTGTCTGAATGTATGGTGTGATCTCTAGTGTACGGTGTGATCTGTAGTGTACGGTGTGATCTGTAGTGCGCTGTCAGAATGTATGGTGTGATCTGTAGTGTGCTGTCTGAATGTATGGTATGATCTGTAGTGTATGGTGTGATCTGTAGTGTGTGGTGTGATTTGTAGTGCGCTGTCTGAATGTATGGTGTGATCTGTTGGGTGCTGTCTGAATTTATGGTGTGATCTGTAGTGTATGGTGTGATCTGTAGTATATGGTGTGATCTGTAGTGTGCTGTCTGAATGTATGGTGTGATCTGTAGTGTATGGTGTGATCTGTAGTGTGTGGTGTGATCTGTAGTGTATGGTGTGATCTGCAGCGTTCTGTCTGAATGTATGGTGTGATCTGTAGTGTGCTGTCTGAATTTATGGTGTGATCTGTAGTGTACTGTCTGAATGTATGGTGTGATCTGTAGTGTGTGGTGTGATCTGTAGTGTAAGGTGTGATCTGTAGTGTGTGGTGTGATCTGTAGTGTGTGGTGTGATCTGTAGTGTGCTGTCTGAATGTACGGTGCAATCTGTAGTGTATGGTGTGATCTGTAGTGTGTGGTGTGATCTGTAGTGTATGGTGTGATCTGTAGTTTATGGTGGGATCTGTAGTGTGTGGTGTGATCTGTAGTGTGTGGTGTGATCTGCAGTGTGCTGTCTGAATGTATGGTATGATCTGTAGTGTATGGTGTGATCTGTAGTGCGCTGTCTGAATGTATGGTGTGATCTGTATTGTATGGTGTGATCTGTAGTGTACGGTGTGATCTGTAGTGCGCTGTCTGAATGTATGGTGTGATCTGTAGCTTATGGTGTGATCTGCAGTGTGCTGTATGAATGTATGGTGTGATCTGTAGTGTATGGTGTGATCTGTAGTTTGCTGTCTGAGTGTATGGTGTGATCTGTAGTGTGTGGTGTGATCTGTAGTGTGTGGTGTGATCTGTAGTGTATGGTGTGATCTGTAGTGTATGGTGTGAGCTGTAGTGTGTGGTGTAATCTGTAGTGTATGGTATGATCTGTAGTGTGCTCTCTGAATGTATGGTGTGATCTGTAGTGTGCTGTCTGAATGTATGGTATGATCTGTAGTGTATGGTGTGATCTGTAGTGTGTGGTGTGATTTGTAGTGCGCTGTCTGAATGTATGGTGTGATCGGTAGTGCGCTGTCTGAATGTATAGTGTGATCTGTAGTGTGTGGTGTGATCTGTAGTGTATGGTGTGATCTGTAGTGTGTGGTGTGATCTAAAGTGTGTGGTGTGATCTGTAGTGTGCTCTCTGAATGTATGGTGTGATCTGTAGCTTATGGTGTGATCTGCAGTGTGCTGTCTGAATGTATGGTGTGATCTGGAGTGTATGGTGTGATCTGTAGTTTGCTGTCTGAGTGTAGGGTGTGATCTGTAGTGTGTGGTGTGATCTGTAGTGTAAGGTGTGATCTGTAGTGTGTGGTGTGATCTGTAGTGTGTGGTGTGATCTCTAGGGTGCAGTCTGAATGTACGGTGTGCTCTGTAGTGTATGGTGTGATCTGTAGTGTGCTGTCTGAATTTACGGTGTGATCTGTAGTGTACTGTCTGAATGTATGGTGTGATCTTTAGTGTGTGGTGTGATCTGTAGTGTAAGGTGTGATCTGTAGTGTGTGGTGTGATCTGTAGTGTGTGGTGTGATCTCTAGGCTGCAGTCTGAATGTACGGTGTGATCTGTAGTGTGTGGTGTGATCTGTAGTGTATGGTGTGATCTGTAGTGTATGGTGGGAACTGTAGTGTGTGGTGTGATCTGTAGTGTGTTGTGTGATCTGCAGTCTGCTGTCTGAATGTATGGTATGATCTGTAGTGTATGGTGTGATCTGTAGTGCGCTGTCTGAATGTATGGTGTGATCTCTAGTGTACGGTGTGATCTGTAGTGTACGGTGTGATCTGTAGTGCGCTGTCAGAATGTATGGTGTGATCTGTAGTGTGCTGTCTGAATGTATGGTATGATCTGTAGTGTATGGTGTGATCTGTAGTGTGTGGTGTGATTTGTAGTGCGCTGTCTGAATGTATGGTGTGATCTGTTGGGTGCTGTCTGAATTTATGGTGTGATCTGTAGTGTATGGTGTGATCTGTAGTATATGGTGTGATCTGTAGTGTGCTGTCTGAATGTATGGTGTGATCTGTAGTGTATGGTGTGATCTGTAGTGTGTGGTGTGATCTGTAGTGTATGGTGTGATCTGCAGCGTTCTGTCTGAATGTATGGTGTGATCTGTAGTGTGCTGTCTGAATTTATGGTGTGATCTGTAGTGTACTGTCTGAATGTATGGTGTGATCTGTAGTGTGTGGTGTGATCTGTAGTGTAAGGTGTGATCTGTAGTGTGTGGTGTGATCTGTAGTGTGTGGTGTGATCTGTAGTGTGCTGTCTGAATGTACGGTGCAATCTGTAGTGTATGGTGTGATCTGTAGTGTGCTGTCTGAATGTACGGTGTGATCTGTAGTGTAAGGTGTGATCTGTAGTGTGTGGTGTTATCTGTAGTTTATGGTGTGATCTGTAGAGTATGGTGGGATCTGTAGTGTGTGGAGTGATCTGTAGTGTGTGGTGTGATCTGCAGTGTGATGTCTGAATGTATGGTATGATCTGTAGTGTATGGTGTGATCTGTAGTGTGCTGTCTGAATGTATGGAGTGATCTGTAGTGTATGGTGTGATCTGTAGTGTACGGTGTGATCTGTAGAGCGCTGTCTGAATGTATGGTGTGATCTGTAGTGTGCTGTCTGAATGTATGGTATGATCTGTAGTGTGCTGTCTGAATGTATGGTGTGATCTGTAGTGTGCTGTCTGAATGTATGGTGTGATATGTAGTGTGTGGTGTGATCGGTAGTGTATGGTGTGATCTGCAGTGTGCTGTCTGAATGTATGGTGTGATCTGTACTGTGCTGTCTGAATGTATGGTGTGATCTGTAGTGTGTGGTGTGATCTGTAGTGTGTGGTGTGATCTGTAGTGTATGGTGTGATCTGTAGTGTGTGGTGTGATCTGTAGTGTGTGGTGTGATCTGTAGTGTGCTGTCTGAATGTATGGTGTGATCTGTAGTGTGCTGTCTGAATGTATGGTGTGATCTGTAGTGTGCTGTCTGAATGTACGGTGTGATCTCTAGTGTGCTGTCTGAATGTATGGTGTGATCTGTAGTGTGTGGTGTGATCTGTAGTGTAAGGTGTGATCTGTAGTGTGTGGTGTGATCTGTAGTCTGCTGTCTGAATGTATGGTGTGATCTGTAGTGTATGGTGTGATCTGTAGTGTGTGGTGTGATCTGTAGTGTGCTGTCTGAATGTATGGTGTGATCTGTAGTGTATGGTGTGATCTGTAGTGTGTGGTGTGATCTGCAGTGTATGGTGTGATCTGTAGTGTATGGTGTGATCTGTAGTGTGTGGTGTGATCTGTAGTGTGTGATGTGATCTGCAGTGTGCTGTCTGAATGTATGGTATGATCTGTAGTGTATGGTGTGATCTGTAGTGCGCTGTCTGAATGTATGGTGTTATCTGTAGTGTATGGTGTGATCTGTAGTGTACGGTGTGATCTGTAGTGTGCTGTCTGAATGTATGGTGTGATCTGTAGTGTGCTGTCTGAATGTATGGTATGATCTGTAGTGTATGGTGTGATCTGTAGTGTGTGGTGTGATTTGTAGTGCGCTATCTGAATGTATAGTGTGATCTGTAGTGTGCTGTCTGAATGTATGGTGTGATCTGTAGTGTATGGTGTGATCAGTAGTGTATGGTGTGATCTGTAGTGTGTGGTGTGATCCATAGTGTGTGGTGTGATCTGTAGTGTGCTCTCTGAATGTATGGTGTGATCTGTAGCGTATGGTGTGATCTGCAGTGTGCTGTCTGAATGTATGGTGTGATCTGTAGTGTATGGTGTGATCTGTAGTGTGCTGTCTGAAAGTATGGTGTGATCTGTAGTTTGTGGTGTGATCTGTAGTGTGTGGTGTGATCTGTAGTGTATGGTGTGATCTGTAGTGTGTGGTGTAATCTGTAGAGTATGGTGTGATCTGCAGTGTGCTGTCTGAAAGTATGGTGTGATCTGTAGTGTGTGGTGTGATCGGCAGTGTATGGTGTGATCTGTAGTGAGTGGTGTGATCTATAGTGTGTGGTGTGATCTGTAGTGTGCTCTCTGAATGTATGGTGTGATCTGTAGCGTATGGTGTGATCTGTAGTGTGCTGTCTGAATGTATGGTGTGATCTGTAGTGTGTGGTGTGATCTGTAGTGTGTGGTGTGAACTATAGTGTATGGTGTGATCTGTAGTGTGTGGTGTGATCTGTAGTGTGTCGTGTGATCTGTAGTGTGCTGTCTGAATGTATGGTGTGATCTGTAGTGTATGGTGTGATCTGTAGTGTATGGTGTGATCTGTAGTGTGCTGTCTGAATGTATGGCGTGATCTGTAGTGTATGGTATGATCTGTAGTGCGCAGTCTGAATGTATGGTGTGATCTGTAGTGTTTGGTGTGATCTGTAGTGTATGGTGTGATCTGCAGCGTGCTGTCTGAATGTATGGTGTGATCTGTAGTGTGCTGTCTGAATTTACGGTGTGATCTGTAGTGTACTGTCTGAATGTATGGTATGATCTGTAGTGTGTGGTGTGATCTGTTGTGTAAGGTGTGATCTGTAGTGTGTGGTGTGATCTGTAGTGTATGGTGTGATCTGTAGTGTTCTCTCTGAATGTATGGTGTGATCTGTAGCGTATGGTGTTATCTGCAGTGTGCTGTTTAAATATATGGTGTGATCTGTAGTGTATGGTGTGATCTGTAGTGTGCTGTCAGAATGTATGGTGTGATCTGTAGTGTGTGGTGTGACCTGTAGTGTGTGGTGTGATCTGTAGTGTATGGTATGATCTGTAGTGTGTGGTGTAATCTGTAGTGTATGGTGTGATCTGCAGTGTGTGGTGTGATCTGTAGTGTATGGTGTGATCTATAGTGTATGGTGGGATCTGTAGTGTGTGGTGTGATCTGTAGTGTGTGGTGTGATCTGCAGTGTGCTGTCTGAATGTATGGTATGATCTGTAGTGTACGGTGTGATCTGTAGTACGCTGTCTGAATGTATGGTGTGATCTGTAGTGTATGGCGTGATCTGTAGTGTACGGTGTGATCTGTGGTGCGCTGTCTGAATGTATGGTGTGATCTGTAGTGTATGGTGTGATCTGTAGTGTGTGGTGTGATCTAAAGTGTGTGGTGTGATCTGTAGTGTGCTCTCTGAATGTATGGTGTGATCTGTAGCTTATGGTGTGATCTGCAGTGTGCTGTATGAATGTATGGTGTGATCTGTAGTGTATGGTGTGATCTGTAGTTTGCTGTCTGAGTGTATGGTGTGATCTGTAGTGTGTGGTGTGATCTGTAGTGTGTGGTGTGATCTGTAGTGTATGGTGTGATCTGTAGTGTATGGTGTGAGCTGTAGTGTGTGGTGTAATCTGTAGTGTATGGTATGATCTGTAGTGTGCTCTCTGAATGTATGGTGTGATCTGTAGTGTGCTGTCTGAATGTATGGTATGATCTGTAGTGTATGGTGTGATCTGTAGTGTGTGGTGTGATTTGTAGTGCGCTGTCTGAATGTATGGTGTGATCGGTAGTGCGCTGTCTGAATGTATAGTGTGATCTGTAGTGTGTGGTGTGATCTGTAGTGTATGGTGTGATCTGTAGTGTGTGGTGTGATCTAAAGTGTGTGGTGTGATCTGTAGTGTGCTCTCTGAATGTATGGTGTGATCTGTAGCTTATGGTGTGATCTGCAGTGTGCTGTCTGAATGTATGGTGTGATCTGGAGTGTATGGTGTGATCTGTAGTTTGCTGTCTGAGTGTAGGGTGTGATCTGTAGTGTGTGGTGTGATCTGTAGTGTAAGGTGTGATCTGTAGTGTGTGGTGTGATCTGTAGTGTGTGGTGTGATCTCTAGGGTGCAGTCTGAATGTACGGTGTGCTCTGTAGTGTATGGTGTGATCTGTAGTGTGCTGTCTGAATTTACGGTGTGATCTGTAGTGTACTGTCTGAATGTATGGTGTGATCTTTAGTGTGTGGTGTGATCTGTAGTGTAAGGTGTGATCTGTAGTGTGTGGTGTGATCTGTAGTGTGTGGTGTGATCTCTAGGCTGCAGTCTGAATGTACGGTGTGATCTGTAGTGTGTGGTGTGATCTGTAGTGTATGGTGTGATCTGTAGTGTATGGTGGGAACTGTAGTGTGTGGTGTGATCTGTAGTGTGTTGTGTGATCTGCAGTCTGCTGTCTGAATGTATGGTATGATCTGTAGTGTATGGTGTGATCTGTAGTGCGCTGTCTGAATGTATGGTGTGATCTCTAGTGTACGGTGTGATCTGTAGTGTACGGTGTGATCTGTAGTGCGCTGTCAGAATGTATGGTGTGATCTGTAGTGTGCTGTCTGAATGTATGGTATGATCTGTAGTGTATGGTGTGATCTGTAGTGTGTGGTGTGATTTGTAGTGCGCTGTCTGAATGTATGGTGTGATCTGTTGGGTGCTGTCTGAATTTATGGTGTGATCTGTAGTGTATGGTGTGATCTGTAGTATATGGTGTGATCTGTAGTGTGCTGTCTGAATGTATGGTGTGATCTGTAGTGTATGGTGTGATCTGTAGTGTGTGGTGTGATCTGTAGTGTATGGTGTGATCTGCAGCGTTCTGTCTGAATGTATGGTGTGATCTGTAGTGTGCTGTCTGAATTTATGGTGTGATCTGTAGTGTACTGTCTGAATGTATGGTGTGATCTGTAGTGTGTGGTGTGATCTGTAGTGTAAGGTGTGATCTGTAGTGTGTGGTGTGATCTGTAGTGTGTGGTGTGATCTGTAGTGTGCTGTCTGAATGTACGGTGCAATCTGTAGTGTATGGTGTGATCTGTAGTGTGTGGTGTGATCTGTAGTGTATGGTGTGATCTGTAGTTTATGGTGGGATCTGTAGTGTGTGGTGTGATCTGTAGTGTGTGGTGTGATCTGCAGTGTGCTGTCTGAATGTATGGTATGATCTGTAGTGTATGGTGTGATCTGTAGTGCGCTGTCTGAATGTATGGTGTGATCTGTATTGTATGGTGTGATCTGTAGTGTACGGTGTGATCTGTAGTGCGCTGTCTGAATGTATGGTGTGATCTGTAGTGTGCTGTCTGAAAGTATGGTATGATCTGTAGTGTATGGTGTGATCTGTAGTGTGTGGTGTGATTTGTAGTGCGCTGTCTGAATGTATGGTGTGATCTGTAGTGTGCTGTCTGAATGTATGGTGTGATCTGTAGTGTATGGTGTGATCTGTAGTGTATGGTGTGATCTGTAGTGTGTCGTGTGATCTACAGTGTGTGGTGTGATGTGTAGTGTGCTCTCTGAATGTATGGTGTGATCTGTAGCGTATGGTGTGATCTGCAGTTTGCTGTCTGAATGTATGGTGTGATCTGTAGTGTATGGTGTGATCTGTAGTGTGCTGTCTGAATGTATGGTGTGATCTGTAGTGTGTGGTGTAATCTGTAGTGTATGGTGTGATCTGTAGTGTGCTGTCTGAACGTATGGTGTGATCTGTAGTGTGTGGTGTGATCGGCAGTGTATGGTGTGATCTGTAGTGAGTGGTGTGATCTATAGTGTGTGGTGTGATCTGTAGTGTGCTCTCTGAATGTATGGTGTGATCTGTAGCGTATGGTGTGATCTGTAGTGTGCTGTCTGAATGTATGGTGTGATCTGTAGTGTGTGGTGTGATCTGTAGTGTGTGGTGTGATCTGTAGTGTATGGTGTGATCTGCAGTGTGTGGTGTGATCTGTAGTGTGTGGTGTGATCTGTAGTGTGCTGTCTGAATGTATGGTGTGATCTGTAGTGTATGGTGTGATCTGTAGTGTATGGTGTGATCTGTAGTGTGCTGTCTGAATGTATGGTGTGTTCTGAAGTGTGTGGTGTGATCTGTAGTGTATGGTGTGATCTGCAGCGTGCTGTCTGAATGTATGGTGTGATCTGTAGTGTGCTGTCGGAATTTACGGTGTGATCTGTAGTGTACTGTCTGAATGTATGGTGTGATCTGTAGTGTGTGGTGTGATCTGTAGTGTAAGGTGTGATCTGTAGTGTGTGGTGTAATCTGTAGTGTGTGGTGTGATCTGTAGTGTGCTGTCTGAATGTACGGTGTGATCTGTAGTGTAGGGTGTGATCTGTAGTGTGTTTGGGTGATCTGTAGTGTATGGTGTGATCTGTAGTGTATGGTGGGATCTGTAGAGTGTGGTGTGATCTGGAGTGTGTGGTGTAATCTGCAGTGTGCTGTCTGAATATATGGCATGATCTGTAGTGTATGGTGTGATCTGTAGTGCTCTGTCTGAATGTATGGTGTGATCTGTAGTGTACGGTTTGATCTGTAGTGTACGGTGTGATCTGTAGTGCGCTGTCTGAATGTATGGTGTGATCTGTAGTGTATGGTGTGATCTGTAGTGTGTGGTGTGATTTGTAGTGCGCTGTCTGAATGTATGGTGTTATCTGTAGTGTGTGGTGTGATCTGTAGTGTGTGGTGTGATTTGTAGTGTATGGTGTGATCTGTAGTGCGCTGGCTGAATGTATGGTGTGATCTGTAGTGTGCTGTCTGAATGTATGTAGTGATCTGTAGTGTGCTCTCTGAATGTATGGTGTGATCTGTAGTGTGTGGTGTGATCTGTAGTGTATGGTGTTATCTGTAGTGCGCTGTCTGAATGTATGGTGTGATCTGTAGTGTGCTCTCTGAATGTATGGTGTGATCTGTAGTGTGTGGTGTGATCTGTAGTGTGTGGTGTGATCTGTAGTGTATGGTGTGATCTGTAGTGTGTGGTGTGATTTGAAGTGTGTGGTGTGATCTGTAGTGTGCTGTCTGAATGTATGGTGTGATCTGTAGTGTATGGAGTGATCTGTAGTGTATGGTGTGATCTGTAGTGTGCTGTCTGAATGTATGGTGTGATCTGTAGTGTATGGTGTGATCTGTAGTGTACGGTGTGATCTGTAGTGTGCTGTCTGAATGTATGGTGTGATCTGTAGTGTGCTGTCTGAATGTATGGTATGATCTGTAGTGTATGGTGTGATCTGTAGTGTGTGGTGTGATTTGTAGTGCGCTATCTGAATGTATAGTGTGATCTGTAGTGTGCTGTCTGAATGTATGGTGTGATCTGTAGTGTATGGTGTGATCAGTAGTGTATGGTGTGATCTGTAGTGTGTGGTGTGATCCATAGTGTGTGGTGTGATCTGTAGTGTGCTCTCTGAATGTATGGTGTGATCTGTAGCGTATGGTGTGATCTGCAGTGTGCTGTCTGAATGTATGGTGTGATCTGTAGTGTATGGTGTGATCTGTAGTGTGCTGTCTGAAAGTATGGTGTGATCTGTAGTTTGTGGTGTGATCTGTAGTGTGTGGTGTGATCTGTAGTGTATGGTGTGATCTGTAGTGTGTGGTGTAATCTGTAGAGTATGGTGTGATCTGCAGTGTGCTGTCTGAATGTATGGTGTGATCTGTAGTGTGTGGTGTGATCGGCAGTGTATGGTGTGATCTGTAGTGAGTGGTGTGATCTATAGTGTGTGGTGTGATCTGTAGTGTGCTCTCTGAATGTATGGTGTGATCTGTAGCGTATGGTGTGATCTGTAGTGTGCTGTCTGAATGTATGGTGTGATCTGTAGTGTGTGGTGTGATCTGTAGTGTGTGGTGTGAACTGTAGTGTATGGTGTGATCTGTAGTGTGTGGTGTGATCTGTAGTGTGTCGTGTGATCTGTAGTGTGCTGTCTGAATGTATGGTGTGATCTGTAGTGTATGGTGTGATCTGTAGTGTATGGTGTGATCTGTAGTGTGCTGTCTGAATGTATGGCGTGATCTGTAGTGTGTGGTGTGATCTGCAGCGTGCTGTCTGAATGTATGGTGTGATCTGTAGTGTGCTGTCTGAATTTACGGTGTGATCTGTAGTGTACTGTCTGAATGTATGGAATGATCTGTAGTGTGTGGTGTGATCTGTTGTGTAAGGTGTGATCTGTAGTGTGTGGTGTGATCTGTAGTGTATGGTGTGATCTGTAGTGTGCTCTCTGAATGTATGGTGTGATCTGTAGTGTGTGGTGTGACCTGTAGTGTGTGGTGTGATCTGTAGTGTATGGTATGATCTGTAGTGTGTGGTGTAATCTGTAGTGTATGGTGTGATCTGCAGTGTGTGGTGTGATCTGTAGTGTATGGTGTGATCTGTAGCGTATGGTGTTATCTGCAGTGTGCTGTTTAAATATATGGTGTGATCTGTAGTGTATGGTGTGATCTGTAGTGTGCTGTCAGAATGTATGGTGTGATCTGTAGTGTGTGGTGTGACCTGTAGTGTGTGGTGTGATCTGTAGTGTATGGTATGATCTGTAGTGTGTGGTGTAATCTGTACTGTATGGTGTGATCTGCAGTGTGTGGTGTGATCTGTAGTGTATGGTGTGATCTATAGTGTATGGTGGGATCTGTAGTGTGTGGTGTGATCTGTAGTGTGTGGTGTGATCTGCAGTGTGCTGTCTGAATGTATGGTATGATCTGTAGTGTACGGTGTGATCTGTAGTACGCTGTCTGATTGTATGGTGTGATCTGTAGTGTATGGCGTGATCTGTAGTGTATGGTGTGATCTGTGGTGCGCTGTCTGAATGTATGGTGTGATCTGTAGTGTATGGTGTGATCTGTAGTGTGTGGTGTGATCTAAAGTGTGTGGTGTGATCTGTAGTGTGCTCTCTGAATGTATGGTGTGATCTGTAGCTTATGGTGTGATCTGCAGTGTGCTGTATGAATGTATGGTGTGATCTGTAGTGTATGGTGTGATCTGTAGTTTGCTGTCTGAGTGTATGGTGTGATCTGTAGTGTGTGGTGTGATCTGTAGTGTGTGGTGTGATCTGTAGTGTATGGTGTGATCTGTAGTGTATGGTGTGAGCTGTAGTGTGTGGTGTAATCTGTAGTGTATGGTATGATCTGTAGTGTGCTCTCTGAATGTATGGTGTGATCTGTAGTGTGCTGTCTGAATGTATGGTATGATCTGTAGTGTATGGTGTGATCTGTAGTGTGTGGTGTGATTTGTAGTGCGCTGTCTGAATGTATGGTGTGATCGGTAGTGCGCTGTCTGAATGTATAGTGTGATCTGTAGTGTGTGGTGTGATCTGTAGTGTATGGTGTGATCTGTAGCTTATGGTGTGATCTGCAGTGTGCTGTCTGTATGTATGGTGTGATCTGGAGTGTATGGTGTGATCTGTAGTTTGCTGTCTGAGTGTAGGGTGTGATCTGTAGTGTGTGGTGTGATCTGTAGTGTAAGGTGTGATCTGTAGTGTGTGGTGTGATCTGTAGTGTGTGGTGTGATCTCTAGGGTGCAGTCTGAATGTACGGTGTGCTCTGTAGTGTATGGTGTGATCTGTAGTGTGCTGTCTGAATTTACGGTGCGATCTGTAGTGTACTGTCTGAATGTATGGTGTGATCTTTAGTGTGTGGTGTGATCTGTAGTGTAAGGTGTGATCTGTAGTGTGTGGTGTGATCTGTAGTGTGTGGTGTGATCTCTAGGCTGCAGTCTGAATGTACGGTGTGCTCTGTAGTGTATGGTGTGATCTGTAGTGTGTGGTGTGATCTGTAGTGTATGGTGTGATCTGTAGTGTATGGTGGGAACTGTAGTGTGTGGTGTGATCTGTAGTGTGTTGTGTGATCTGCAGTCTGCTGTCTGAATGTATGGTATGATCTGTAGTGTATGGTGTGATCTGTAGTGCGCTGTCTGAATGTATGGTGTGATCTCTAGTGTACGGTGTGATCTGTAGTGTACGGTGTGATCTGTAGTGCGCTGTCAGAATGTATGGTGTGATCTGTAGTGTGCTGTCTGAATGTATGGTATGATCTGTAGTGTATGGTGTGATCTGTAGTGTGTGGTGTGATTTGTAGTGCGCTGTCTGAATGTATGGTGTGATCTGTTGGGTGCTGTCTGAATTTATGGTGTGATCTGTAGTATATGGTGTGATCTGTAGTGCGCTGTCTGAATGTATGGTGTGATCTGTAGTGTATGGTGTGATCTGTAGTGTGTGGTGTGATCTGTAGTGTATGGTGTGATCTGCAGCGTTCTGTCTGAATGTATGGTGTGATCTGTAGTGTGCTGTCTGAATTTATGGTGTGATCTGTAGTGTACTGTCTGAATGTATGGTGTGATCTGTAGTGTGTGGTGTGATCTGTAGTGTAAGGTGTGATCTGTAGTGTGTGGTGTGATCTGTAGTGTGTGGTGTGATCTGTAGTGTGCTGTCTGAATGTACGGTGCAATCTGTAGTGTATGGTGTGATCTGTAGTGTGTGGTGTGATCTGTAGTGTATGGTGTGATCTGTAGTTTATGGTGGGATCTGTAGTGTGTGGTGTGATCTGTAGTGTGTGGTGTGATCTGCAGTGTGCTGTCTGAATGTATGGTATGATCTGTAGTGTATGGTGTGATCTGTAGTGCGCTGTCTGAATGTATGGTGTGATCTGTAGTGTGCTGTCTGAATGTATGGTATGATCTGTAGTGTATGGTGTGATCTGTAGTGTGTGGTGTGATTTGTAGTGCGCTGTCTGAATGTATGTTGTGATCTGTAGTGTGCTGTCTGAATGTATGGTGTGATCTGTAGTGTATGGTGTGATCTGTAGTGTATGGTGTGATCTGTAGTGTGTCGTGTGATCTACAGTGTGTGGTGTGATGTGTAGTGTGCTCTCTGAATGTATGGTGTGATCTGTAGCGTATGGTGTGATCTGCAGTTTGCTGTCTGAATGTATGGTGTGATCTGTAGTGTATGGTGTGATCTGTAGTGTGCTGTCTGAATGTATGGTGTGATCTGTAGTGTGTGGTGTAATCTGTAGTGTATGGTGTGATCTGTAGTGTGCTGTCTGAACGTATGGTGTGATCTGTAGTGTGTGGTGTGATCGGCAGTGTATGGTGTGATCTGTAGTGAGTGGTGTGATCTATAGTGTGTGGTGTGATCTGTAGTGTGCTCTCTGAATGTATGGTGTGATCTGTAGCGTATGGTGTGATCTGTAGTGTGCTGTCTGAATGTATGGTGTGATCTGTAGTGTGTGGTGTGATCTGTAGTGTGTGGTGTGATCTGTAGTGTATGGTGTGATCTGCAGTGTGTGGTGTGATCTGTAGTGTGTGGTGTGATCTGTAGTGTGCTGTCTGAATGTATGGTGTGATCTGTAGTGTATGGTGAGATCTGTAGTGTATGGTGTGATCTGTAGTGTGCTGTCTGAATGTATGGTGTGTTCTGTAGTGTGTGGTGTGATCTGTAGTGTATGGTGTGATCTGCAGCGTGCTGTCTGAATGTATGGTGTGATCTGTAGTGTGCTGTCGGAATTTACGGTGTGATCTGTAGTGTACTGTCTGAATGTATGGTGTGATCTGTAGTGTGTGGTGTGATCTGTAGTGTAAGGTGTGATCTGTAGTGTGTGGTGTAATCTGTAGTGTGTGGTGTGATCTGTAGTGTGCTGTCTGAATGTACGGTGTGATCTGTAGTGTAGGGTGTGATCTGTAGTGTGTTTGGGTGATCTGTAGTGTATGGTGTGATCTGTAGTGTATGGTGGGATCTGTAGAGTGTGGTGTGATCTGGAGTGTGTGGTGTAATCTGCAGTGTGCTGTCTGAATATATGGCATGATCTGTAGTGTATGGTGTGATCTGTAGTGCGCTGTCTGAATGTATGGTGTGATCTGTAGTGTACGGTTTGATCTGTAGTGTACGGTGTGATCTGTAGTGCGCTGTCTGAATGTATGGTGTGATCTGTAGTGTATGGTGTGATCTGTAGTGTGTGGTGTGATTTGTAGTGCGCTGTCTGAATGTATGGTGTTATCTGTAGTGTATGGTGTGATCGATAGTGTGTGGTGTGATCTGTAGTGTGTGGTGTGATTTGTAGTGTATGGTGTGATCTGTAGTGCGCTGGCTGAATGTATGGTGTGATCTGTAGTGTGCTGTCTGAATGTATGTAGTGATCTGTAGTGTGCTCTCTGAATGTATGGTGTGATCTGTAGTGTGTGGTGTGATCTGTAGTGTATGGTGTGATCTGTAGTGCGCTGTCTGAATGTATGGTGTGATCTGTAGTGTGCTCTCTGAATGTATGGTGTGATCTGTAGTGTGTGGTGTGATCTGTAGTGTGTGGTGTGATCTGTAGTGTATGGTGTGATCTGTAGTGTGTGGTGTGATTTGAAGTGTGTGGTGTGATCTGTAGTGTGCTGTCTGAATGTATGGTGTGATCTGTAGTGTATGGAGTGATCTGTAGTGTATGGTGTGATCTGTAGTGTGCTGTCTGAATGTATGGTGTGATCTGTAGTGTGTAGTATGTTCTGTAGTGTATGGTGTGATCTGCAGCGTGCTGTCTGAATGTATGGTGTGATCTGTAGTGTGCTGTCTGAATGTACGGTGTGATCTGTAGTGTACTGTCTGAATGTATGGTGTGATCTGTAGTGTGTGGTGTGATCTGTAGTGTAAGGTGTGATCTGTAGTGTGTGGTGTGATCTGTAGTGTGTGGAGTGATCTGTAGTGTGCTGTCTGAATGTACGGTGTAATCTGTAGTGTATGGTGTGATCTGTAGTGTGTGGTGTGATCTGTAGTGTATGGTGTGATCTGTAGTGTATGGTGGGAACTGTAGTGTGTGGTGTGATCTGTAGTGTGTGGTGTGATCTGCAGTGTGCTTCTGAATGTATGGTATGATCTGTAGTGTACAGTGTGATCTCTAGTACGCTGTCTGAATGTATGGTGTGATCTGTAGTGTATGGTGTGATCTGTAGTGTACGGTGTGATCTGTAGTGCGCTGTATGAATGTATGGTGTGATCTGTAGTGTGCTGTCTGAATGTATGGTATGATCTGTAGTGTATGGTGTGATCTGTAGTGTGTGGTGTGATTGTAGTGGCTGTCTGATGTATGGTGTGATCGGTAGTGCGCTGTCTGAATGTATGGTGTGATCTGTAGTGTATGGTGTGATCTGTAGTGTATGGTGTGATCTGTAGTGTTTGGTGTGATCTAAAGTGTGTGGTGTGATCAGTAGTGTGCTCTCTGAATGTATGGTGTGATCTGTAGCTTATGGTGTGATCTGCAGTGTGCTGTCTGAATGTATGGTGTGATCTGTAGTATATGGTGTGATCTGTAGTTTGCTGTCTGAGTGTATGGTGTGATCTGTAGTGTGTGGTGTGGTCTGTAGAGTGTGGTGTGATCTGTAGTTTATGGTGTGATCTGTATTGTATGGTGTGATCTGTAGTGTGCTGTCTGAATATATGGTATGATCTGTAGTGTCTGGTGTGATCTGTAGTGTGTGGTGTGATTTGTAGTGCGCTGTCTGAATGTATGGTGTGATCTGTAGTGTGCTGTCTGAATGTATGGAGTTATCTGTAGTGTGCTGTCTGAATGTACGGTGTGATCTGTAGTGTGCTGTCTGAATGTATGGTGTGATCTGTAGTGTGTGGTGTGATCTGTAGTGTAAGGTGAGATCTGTAGTGTGTGGTGTGATTTGTAGTCTGCTGTCTGAATGTATGGTGTGATCTGTAGTGTATGGTGTGATCTGTAGTGTGTGGTGTGATCTGTAGTGTGCTGTCTGAATGTATGGTGTGATCTGTAGTGTGTGGTGTGATCTGCAGTGTATGGTGTGATCTGTAGTGTATGGTGTGATCTGTAGTGTGTGGTGTGATCTGTAGTGTGTGATGTGATCTGCAGTGTGCTGTCTGAATGTATGGTATGATCTGTAGTGTATGGTGTGATCTGTAGTGCGCTGTCTGAATGTATGGTGTGATCTGTAGTGTATGGTGTGATCTGTAGTGTACGGTGTGATCTGTAGTGTGCTGTCTGAATGTATGGTGTGATCTGTAGTGTGCTGTCTGAATGTATGGTATGATCTGTAGTGTATGGTGTGATCTGTAGTGTGTGGTGTGATTTGTAGTGCGCTATCTGAATGTATGGTGTGATCTGTAGTGTGCTGTCTGAATGTATGGTGTGATCTGTAGTGTATGGTGTGATCAGTAGTGTATGGTGTGATCTGTAGTGTGTGGTGTGATCTATAGTGTGTGGTGTGATCTGTAGTGTGCTCTCTGAATGTATGGTGTGATCTGTAGCGTATGGTGTGATCTGCAGTGTGCTGTCTTAATGTATGGTGTGATCTGTAGTGTATGGTGTGATCTGTAGTGTGCCTTCTGAATGTATGGTGTGATCTGTAGTTTGTGGTGTGATCTGTAGTGTGTGGTGTGATCTGTAGTGTATGGTGTGATCTGTAGTGTGTGGTGTAATCTGTAGAGTATGGTGTGATCTGCAGTATGCTGTCTGAATGTATGGTGTGATCTGTAGTGTGTGGTGTGATCGGCAGTGTATGGTGTGATCTGTAGTGAGTGGTGTGATCTGTAGCGTATGGTGTGATCTGTAGTGTGCTGTCTGAATGTATGGTGTGATCTGTAGTGTGTGGTGTGATCTGTAGTGTATGGTGTGATCTGTAGTGTGTGGTTTGATCTGTAGTGTGTCGTGTGATCTGTAGTGTGCTGTCTGAATGTATGGTGTGATCTGTAGTGTATGGTGTGATCTGTAGTGTATGGTGTGATCTGTAGTGTGCTGTCTGAATGTATGGTGTGATCTGTAGTGTGTGGTGTGATCTGCAGCGTGATGTCTGAATGTATGGTGTGATCTGTAGTGTGCTGTCTGAATTTACGGTGTGATCTGTAGTGTACTGTCTGAATGTATGGTATGATCTGTAGTGTGTGGTGTGATCTGTTGTGTAAGGTGTGATCTGTAGTGTGTGGTGTGATCTGTAGTGTGTGGTGTGATCTGTAGTGTGCTGTCTGAATGTACTGTGTGATCTGTAGTGTAAGGTGTGATCTGTAGTGTGTGGTGTTATCTGTAGTGTATGGTGTGATCTGTAGAGTATGGTGGGATCTGTAGTGTGTGGAGTGATCTGTAGTGTGTGGTGTGATCTGCAGTGTGATGTCTGAATGTATGGTATGATCTGTAGTGTATGGTGTGATCTGTAGTGTGCTGTCTGAATGTATGGTGTGATCTGTAGTGTATGGTGTGATCTGTAGTGTACGGTGTGATCTGTAGAGCGCTGTCTGAATGTATGGTGTGATCTGTAGTGTGCTGTCTGAATGTATGGTATGATCTGTAGTGTGCTGTCTGAATGTATGGTGTGATCTGTAGTGTGCTGTCTGAATGTATGGTGTGATATGTAGTGTGTGGTGTGATCCGTAGTGTGTGGTGTGATCTGTAGTGTATGGTGTAATCTGTAGTGTGTGGTGTGATCGGTATGTATGGTGTGATCTGCAGTGTGCTGTCTGAATGTATGGTGTGATCTGTACTGTGCTGTCTGAATGTATGGTGTGATCTGTAGTGTGTGGTGTGATCTGTAGTGCATGGTGTGATCTGTAGTGTGTGGTGTGATCTGTAGTGTGTGGTGTGATCTGTAGTGTGCTGTCTGAATGTATGGTGTGATCTGTAGTGTGCTGTCTGAATGTATGGTCTGATCTGTAGTGTGCTGTCTGAATGTACGGTGTGATCTCTAGTGTGCTGTCTGAATGTATCGTGTGATCTGTAGTGTATGGTGTGATCAGTAGTGTATGGTGTGATCTATAGTGTGTGGTGTGATCTGTAGTGTGCTCTCTGAATGTATGGTGTGATCTGTAGCGTATGGTGTGATCTGCAGTGTGCTGTCTGAATGTATGGTGTGATCTGTAGTGTATGGTGTGATCTGTAGTGTGCTGTCTGAATGTATGGTGTGATCTGTAGTTTGTGGTGTGATCTGTAGTGTGTGGTGTGATCTGTAGTGTATGGTGTGATCTGTAGTGTGTGGTGTAATCTGTAGAGTATGGTGTGATCTGCAGTGTGCTGTCTGAATGTATGGTGTGATCTGTAGCGTATGGTGTGATCTGTAGTGTGCTGTCTGAATGTATGGTGTGATCTGTAGTGTGTGGTGTGATCTGTAGTGTGTGGTGTGATCTGTAGTGTATGGTGTGATCTGTAGTGTGTGGTTTGATCTGTAGTGTGTCGTGTGATCTGTAGTGTGCTGTCTGAATGTATGGTGTGATCTGTAGTGTATGGTGTGATCTGTAGTGTATGGTGTGATCTGTAGTGTGCTGTCTGAATGTATGGTGTGATCTGTAGTGTGTGGCGTGATCTGTAGTGTGTGGTGTGATCTGCAGCGTGCTGTCTGAATGTATGGTGTGATCTGTAGTGTGCTGTCTGAATGTATGGTGTGATCTGTAGTTTGTGGTGTGATCTGTAGTGTGTGGTGTGATCTGTAGTGTATGGTGTGATCTGTAGTGTGTGGTGTAATCTGTAGAGTATGGTGTGATCTGCAGTGTGCTGTCTGAATGTATGGTGTGATCTGTAGCGTATGGTGTGATCTGTAGTGTGCTGTCTGAATGTATGGTGTGATCTGTAGTGTGTGGTGTGATCTGTAGTGTGTGGTGTGATCTGTAGTGTATGGTGTGATCTGTAGTGTGTGGTTTGATCTGTAGTGTGTCGTGTGATCTGTAGTGTGCTGTCTGAATGTATGGTGTGATCTGTAGTGTATGGCGTGATCTGTAGTGTATGGTGTGATCTGCAGCGTGCTGTCTGAATGTATGGTGTGATCTGTAGTGTGCTGTCTGAATTTACGGTGTGATCTGTAGTGTACTGTCTGAATGTATGGTATGATCTGTAGTGTGTGGTGTGATCTGTTGTGTAAGGTGTGATCTGTAGTGTGTGGTGTAATCTGTAGTGTGTGGTGTGATCTGTAGTGTGCTGTCTGAATGTACGGTGTGATCTGTAGTGTAAGGTGTGATCTGTAGTGTGTGGTGTTATCTGTAGTTTATGGTGTGATCTGTAGAGTATGGTGGGATCTGTAGTGTGTGGAGTGATCTGTAGTGTGTGGTGTGATCTGCAGTGTGATGTCTGAATGTATGGTATGATCTGTAGTGTATGGTGTGATCTGTAGTGTGCTGTCTGAATGTATGGAGTGATCTGTAGTGTATGGTGTGATCTGTAGTGTACGGTGTGATCTGTAGAGCGCTGTCTGAATGTATGGTGTGATCTGTAGTGTGCTGTCTGAATGTATGGTATGATCTGTAGTGTGCTGTCTGAATGTATGGTGTGATCTGTAGTGTGTGGTGTGATCTGCAGCGTGATGTCTGAATGTATGGTGTGATCTGTAGTGTGCTGTCTGAATTTACGGTGTGATCTGTAGTGTACTGTCTGAATGTATGGTATGATCTGTAGTGTGTGGTGTGATCTGTTGTGTAAGGTGTGATCTGTAGTGTGTGGTGTGATCTGTAGTGTGTGGTGTGATCTGTAGTGTGCTGTCTGAATGTACTGTGTGATCTGTAGTGTAAGGTGTGATCTGTAGTGTGTGGTGTTATCTGTAGTGTATGGTGTGATCTGTAGAGTATGGTGGGATCTGTAGTGTGTGGAGTGATCTGTAGTGTGTGGTGTGATCTGCAGTGTGATGTCTGAATGTATGGTATGATCTGTAGTGTATGGTGTGATCTGTAGTGTGCTGTCTGAATGTATGGTGTGATCTGTAGTGTATGGTGTGATCTGTAGTGTACGGTGTGATCTGTAGAGCGCTGTCTGAATGTATGGTGTGATCTGTAGTGTGCTGTCTGAATGTATGGTATGATCTGTAGTGTGCTGTCTGAATGTATGGTGTGATCTGTAGTGTGCTGTCTGAATGTATGGTGTGATATGTAGTGTGTGGTGTGATCCGTAGTGTGTGGTGTGATCTGTAGTGTATGGTGTAATCTGTAGTGTGTGGTGTGATCGGTATGTATGGTGTGATCTGCAGTGTGCTGTCTGAATGTATGGTGTGATCTGTACTGTGCTGTCTGAATGTATGGTGTGATCTGTAGTGTGTGGTGTGATCTGTAGTGCATGGTGTGATCTGTAGTGTGTGGTGTGATCTGTAGTGTGTGGTGTGATCTGTAGTGTGCTGTCTGAATGTATGGTGTGATCTGTAGTGTGCTGTCTGAATGTATGGTCTGATCTGTAGTGTGCTGTCTGAATGTACGGTGTGATCTCTAGTGTGCTGTCTGAATGTATCGTGTGATCTGTAGTGTATGGTGTGATCAGTAGTGTATGGTGTGATCTATAGTGTGTGGTGTGATCTGTAGTGTGCTCTCTGAATGTATGGTGTGATCTGTAGCGTATGGTGTGATCTGCAGTGTGCTGTCTGAATGTATGGTGTGATCTGTAGTGTATGGTGTGATCTGTAGTGTGCTGTCTGAATGTATGGTGTGATCTGTAGTTTGTGGTGTGATCTGTAGTGTGTGGTGTGATCTGTAGTGTATGGTGTGATCTGTAGTGTGTGGTGTAATCTGTAGAGTATGGTGTGATCTGCAGTGTGCTGTCTGAATGTATGGTGTGATCTGTAGCGTATGGTGTGATCTGTAGTGTGCTGTCTGAATGTATGGTGTGATCTGTAGTGTGTGGTGTGATCTGTAGTGTGTGGTGTGATCTGTAGTGTATGGTGTGATCTGTAGTGTGTGGTTTGATCTGTAGTGTGTCGTGTGATCTGTAGTGTGCTGTCTGAATGTATGGTGTGATCTGTAGTGTATGGTGTGATCTGTAGTGTATGGTGTGATCTGTAGTGTGCTGTCTGAATGTATGGTGTGATCTGTAGTGTGTGGCGTGATCTGTAGTGTGTGGTGTGATCTGCAGCGTGCTGTCTGAATGTATGGTGTGATCTGTAGTGTGCTGTCTGAATGTATGGTGTGATCTGTAGTTTGTGGTGTGATCTGTAGTGTGTGGTGTGATCTGTAGTGTATGGTGTGATCTGTAGTGTGTGGTGTAATCTGTAGAGTATGGTGTGATCTGCAGTGTGCTGTCTGAATGTATGGTGTGATCTGTAGCGTATGGTGTGATCTGTAGTGTGCTGTCTGAATGTATGGTGTGATCTGTAGTGTGTGGTGTGATCTGTAGTGTGTGGTGTGATCTGTAGTGTATGGTGTGATCTGTAGTGTGTGGTTTGATCTGTAGTGTGTCGTGTGATCTGTAGTGTGCTGTCTGAATGTATGGTGTGATCTGTAGTGTATGGCGTGATCTGTAGTGTATGGTGTGATCTGCAGCGTGCTGTCTGAATGTATGGTGTGATCTGTAGTGTGCTGTCTGAATTTACGGTGTGATCTGTAGTGTACTGTCTGAATGTATGGTATGATCTGTAGTGTGTGGTGTGATCTGTTGTGTAAGGTGTGATCTGTAGTGTGTGGTGTAATCTGTAGTGTGTGGTGTGATCTGTAGTGTGCTGTCTGAATGTACGGTGTGATCTGTAGTGTAAGGTGTGATCTGTAGTGTGTGGTGTTATCTGTAGTTTATGGTGTGATCTGTAGAGTATGGTGGGATCTGTAGTGTGTGGAGTGATCTGTAGTGTGTGGTGTGATCTGCAGTGTGATGTCTGAATGTATGGTATGATCTGTAGTGTATGGTGTGATCTGTAGTGTGCTGTCTGAATGTATGGAGTGATCTGTAGTGTATGGTGTGATCTGTAGTGTACGGTGTGATCTGTAGAGCGCTGTCTGAATGTATGGTGTGATCTGTAGTGTGCTGTCTGAATGTATGGTATGATCTGTAGTGTGCTGTCTGAATGTATGGTGTGATCTGTAGTGTGCTGTCTGAATGTATGGTGTGATATGTAGTGTGTGGTGTGATCCGTAGTGTGTGGTGTGATCTGTAGTGTATGGTGTAATCTGTAGTGTGTGGTGTGATCGGTAGTGTATGGTGTGATCTGCAGTGTGCTGTCTGAATGTATGGTGTGATCTGTACTGTGCTGTCTGAATGTATGGTGTGATCTGTAGTGTGTGGTGTGATCTGTAGTGTGTGGTGTGATCTGTAGTGTATGGTGTGATCTGTAGTGTGTGGTGTGATCTGTAGTGTGTGGTGTGATCTGTAGTGTGCTGTCTGAATGTATGGTGTGATCTGTAGTGTGCTGTCTGAATGTATGGTGTGATCTGTAGTGTGCTGTCTGAATGTACGGTGTGATCTCTAGTGTGCTGTCTGAATGTATGGTGTGATCTGTAGTGTGTGGTGTGATCTGTAGTGTAAGGTGTGATCTGTAGTGTGTGGTGTGATCTGTAGTCTGCTGTCTGAATGTATGGTGTGATCTGTAGTGTATGGTGTGATCTGTAGTGTGTGGTGTGATCTGTAGTGTGCTGTCTGAATGTATGGTGTGATCTGTAGTGTATGGTGTGATCTGTAGTGTGTGGTGTGATCTGCAGTGTATGGTGTGATCTGTAGTGTATGGTGTGATCTGTAGTGTGTGGTGTGATCTGTAGTGTGTGATGTGATCTGCAGTGTGCTGTCTGAATGTATGGTATGATCTGTAGTGTATGGTGTGATCTGTAGTGCGCTGTCTGAATGTATGGTGTTATCTGTAGTGTATGGTGTGATCTGTAGTGTACGGTGTGATCTGTAGTGTGCTGTCTGAATGTATGGTGTGATCTGTAGTGTGCTGTCTGAATGTATGGTATGATCTGTAGTGTATGGTGTGATCTGTAGTGTGTGGTGTGATTTGTAGTGCGCTATCTGAATGTATAGTGTGATCTGTAGTGTGCTGTCTGAATGTATGGTGTGATCTGTAGTGTATGGTGTGATCAGTAGTGTATGGTGTGATCTGTAGTGTGTGGTGTGATCCATAGTGTGTGGTGTGATCTGTAGTGTGCTCTCTGAATGTATGGTGTGATCTGTAGCGTATGGTGTGATCTGCAGTGTGCTGTCTGAATGTATGGTGTGATCTGTAGTGTATGGTGTGATCTGTAGTGTGCTGTCTGAAAGTATGGTGTGATCTGTAGTTTGTGGTGTGATCTGTAGTGTGTGGTGTGATCTGTAGTGTATGGTGTGATCTGTAGTGTGTGGTGTAATCTGTAGAGTATGGTGTGATCTGCAGTGTGCTGTCTGAATGTATGGTGTGATCTGTAGTGTGTGGTGTGATCGGCAGTGTATGGTGTGATCTGTAGTGAGTGGTGTGATCTATAGTGTGTGGTGTGATCTGTAGTGTGCTCTCTGAATGTATGGTGTGATCTGTAGCGTATGGTGTGATCTGTAGTGTGCTGTCTGAATGTATGGTGTGATCTGTAGTGTGTGGTGTGATCTGTAGTGTGTGGTGTGAACTATAGTGTATGGTGTGATCTGTAGTGTGTGGTGTGATCTGTAGTGTGTCGTGTGATCTGTAGTGTGCTGTCTGAATGTATGGTGTGATCTGTAGTGTATGGTGTGATCTGTAGTGTATGGTGTGATCTGTAGTGTGCTGTCTGAATGTATGGCGTGATCTGTAGTGTGTGGTGTGATCTGCAGCGTGCTGTCTGAATGTATGGTGTGATCTGTAGTGTGCTGTCTGAATTTACGGTGTGATCTGTAGTGTACTGTCTGAATGTATGGTATGATCTGTAGTGTGTGGTGTGATCTGTTGTGTAAGGTGTGATCTGTAGTGTGTGGTGTGATCTGTAGTGTATGGTGTGATCTGTAGTGTTCTCTCTGAATGTATGGTGTGATCTGTAGCGTATGGTGTTATCTGCAGTGTGCTGTTTAAATATATGGTGTGATCTGTAGTGTATGGTGTGATCTGTAGTGTGCTGTCAGAATGTATGGTGTGATCTGTAGTGTGTGGTGTGACCTGTAGTGTGTGGTGTGATCTGTAGTGTATGGTATGATCTGTAGTGTGTGGTGTAATCTGTAGTGTATGGTGTGATCTGCAGTGTGTGGTGTGATCTGTAGTGTATGGTGTGATCTATAGTGTATGGTGGGATCTGTAGTGTGTGGTGTGATCTGTAGTGTGTGGTGTGATCTGCAGTGTGCTGTCTGAATGTATGGTATGATCTGTAGTGTACGGTGTGATCTGTAGTACGCTGTCTGAATGTATGGTGTGATCTGTAGTGTATGGCGTGATCTGTAGTGTACGGTGTGATCTGTGGTGCGCTGTCTGAATGTATGGTGTGATCTGTAGTGTATGGTGTGATCTGTAGTGTGTGGTGTGATCTAAAGTGTGTGGTGTGATCTGTAGTGTGCTCTCTGAATGTATGGTGTGATCTGTAGCTTATGGTGTGATCTGCAGTGTGCTGTATGAATGTATGGTGTGATCTGTAGTGTATGGTGTGATCTGTAGTTTGCTGTCTGAGTGTATGGTGTGATCTGTAGTGTGTGGTGTGATCTGTAGTGTGTGGTGTGATCTGTAGTGTATGGTGTGATCTGTAGTGTATGGTGTGAGCTGTAGTGTGTGGTGTAATCTGTAGTGTATGGTATGATCTGTAGTGTGCTCTCTGAATGTATGGTGTGATCTGTAGTGTGCTGTCTGAATGTATGGTATGATCTGTAGTGTATGGTGTGATCTGTAGTGTGTGGTGTGATTTGTAGTGCGCTGTCTGAATGTATGGTGTGATCGGTAGTGCGCTGTCTGAATGTATAGTGTGATCTGTAGTGTGTGGTGTGATCTGTAGTGTATGGTGTGATCTGTAGTGTGTGGTGTGATCTAAAGTGTGTGGTGTGATCTGTAGTGTGCTCTCTGAATGTATGGTGTGATCTGTAGCTTATGGTGTGATCTGCAGTGTGCTGTCTGAATGTATGGTGTGATCTGGAGTGTATGGTGTGATCTGTAGTTTGCTGTCTGAGTGTAGGGTGTGATCTGTAGTGTGTGGTGTGATCTGTAGTGTAAGGTGTGATCTGTAGTGTGTGGTGTGATCTGTAGTGTGTGGTGTGATCTCTAGGGTGCAGTCTGAATGTACGGTGTGCTCTGTAGTGTATGGTGTGATCTGTAGTGTGCTGTCTGAATTTACGGTGTGATCTGTAGTGTACTGTCTGAATGTATGGTGTGATCTTTAGTGTGTGGTGTGATCTGTAGTGTAAGGTGTGATCTGTAGTGTGTGGTGTGATCTGTAGTGTGTGGTGTGATCTCTAGGCTGCAGTCTGAATGTACGGTGTGCTCTGTAGTGTATGGTGTGATCTGTAGTGTGTGGTGTGATCTGTAGTGTATGGTGTGATCTGTAGTGTATGGTGGGAACTGTAGTGTGTGGTGTGATCTGTAGTGTGTTGTGTGATCTGCAGTCTGCTGTCTGAATGTATGGTATGATCTGTAGTGTATGGTGTGATCTGTAGTGCGCTGTCTGAATGTATGGTGTGATCTCTAGTGTACGGTGTGATCTGTAGTGTACGGTGTGATCTGTAGTGCGCTGTCAGAATGTATGGTGTGATCTGTAGTGTGCTGTCTGAATGTATGGTATGATCTGTAGTGTATGGTGTGATCTGTAGTGTGTGGTGTGATTTGTAGTGCGCTGTCTGAATGTATGGTGTGATCTGTTGGGTGCTGTCTGAATTTATGGTGTGATCTGTAGTGTATGGTGTGATCTGTAGTATATGGTGTGATCTGTAGTGTGCTGTCTGAATGTATGGTGTGATCTGTAGTGTATGGTGTGATCTGTAGTGTGTGGTGTGATCTGTAGTGTATGGTGTGATCTGCAGCGTTCTGTCTGAATGTATGGTGTGATCTGTAGTGTGCTGTCTGAATTTATGGTGTGATCTGTAGTGTACTGTCTGAATGTATGGTGTGATCTGTAGTGTGTGGTGTGATCTGTAGTGTAAGGTGTGATCTGTAGTGTGTGGTGTGATCTGTAGTGTGTGGTGTGATCTGTAGTGTGCTGTCTGAATGTACGGTGCAATCTGTAGTGTATGGTGTGATCTGTAGTGTGTGGTGTGATCTGTAGTGTATGGTGTGATCTGTAGTTTATGGTGGGATCTGTAGTGTGTGGTGTGATCTGTAGTGTGTGGTGTGATCTGCAGTGTGCTGTCTGAATGTATGGTATGATCTGTAGTGTATGGTGTGATCTGTAGTGCGCTGTCTGAATGTATGGTGTGATCTGTATTGTATGGTGTGATCTGTAGTGTACGGTGTGATCTGTAGTGCGCTGTCTGAATGTATGGTGTGATCTGTAGTGTGCTGTCTGAAAGTATGGTATGATCTGTAGTGTATGGTGTGATCTGTAGTGTGTGGTGTGATTTGTAGTGCGCTGTCTGAATGTATGGTGTGATCTGTAGTGTGCTGTCTGAATGTATGGTGTGATCTGTAGTGTATGGTGTGATCTGTAGTGTATGGTGTGATCTGTAGTGTGTCGTGTGATCTACAGTGTGTGGTGTGATGTGTAGTGTGCTCTCTGAATGTATGGTGTGATCTGTAGCGTATGGTGTGATCTGCAGTTTGCTGTCTGAATGTATGGTGTGATCTGTAGTGTATGGTGTGATCTGTAGTGTGCTGTCTGAATGTATGGTGTGATCTGTAGTGTGTGGTGTAATCTGTAGTGTATGGTGTGATCTGTAGTGTGCTGTCTGAACGTATGGTGTGATCTGTAGTGTGTGGTGTGATCGGCAGTGTATGGTGTGATCTGTAGTGAGTGGTGTGATCTATAGTGTGTGGTGTGATCTGTAGTGTGCTCTCTGAATGTATGGTGTGATCTGTAGCGTATGGTGTGATCTGTAGTGTGCTGTCTGAATGTATGGTGTGATCTGTAGTGTGTGGTGTGATCTGTAGTGTGTGGTGTGATCTGTAGTGTATGGTGTGATCTGCAGTGTGTGGTGTGATCTGTAGTGTGTGGTGTGATCTGTAGTGTGCTGTCTGAATGTATGGTGTGATCTGTAGTGTATGGTGTGATCTGTAGTGTATGGTGTGATCTGTAGTGTGCTGTCTGAATGTATGGTGTGTTCTGAAGTGTGTGGTGTGATCTGTAGTGTATGGTGTGATCTGCAGCGTGCTGTCTGAATGTATGGTGTGATCTGTAGTGTGCTGTCGGAATTTACGGTGTGATCTGTAGTGTACTGTCTGAATGTATGGTGTGATCTGTAGTGTGTGGTGTGATCTGTAGTGTAAGGTGTGATCTGTAGTGTGTGGTGTAATCTGTAGTGTGTGGTGTGATCTGTAGTGTGCTGTCTGAATGTACGGTGTGATCTGTAGTGTAGGGTGTGATCTGTAGTGTGTTTGGGTGATCTGTAGTGTATGGTGTGATCTGTAGTGTATGGTGGGATCTGTAGAGTGTGGTGTGATCTGGAGTGTGTGGTGTAATCTGCAGTGTGCTGTCTGAATATATGGCATGATCTGTAGTGTATGGTGTGATCTGTAGTGCTCTGTCTGAATGTATGGTGTGATCTGTAGTGTACGGTTTGATCTGTAGTGTACGGTGTGATCTGTAGTGCGCTGTCTGAATGTATGGTGTGATCTGTAGTGTATGGTGTGATCTGTAGTGTGTGGTGTGATTTGTAGTGCGCTGTCTGAATGTATGGTGTTATCTGTAGTGTGTGGTGTGATCTGTAGTGTGTGGTGTGATTTGTAGTGTATGGTGTGATCTGTAGTGCGCTGGCTGAATGTATGGTGTGATCTGTAGTGTGCTGTCTGAATGTATGTAGTGATCTGTAGTGTGCTCTCTGAATGTATGGTGTGATCTGTAGTGTGTGGTGTGATCTGTAGTGTATGGTGTTATCTGTAGTGCGCTGTCTGAATGTATGGTGTGATCTGTAGTGTGCTCTCTGAATGTATGGTGTGATCTGTAGTGTGTGGTGTGATCTGTAGTGTGTGGTGTGATCTGTAGTGTATGGTGTGATCTGTAGTGTGTGGTGTGATTTGAAGTGTGTGGTGTGATCTGTAGTGTGCTGTCTGAATGTATGGTGTGATCTGTAGTGTATGGAGTGATCTGTAGTGTATGGTGTGATCTGTAGTGTGCTGTCTGAATGTATGGTGTGATCTGTAGTGTATGGTGTGATCTGTAGTGTACGGTGTGATCTGTAGTGTGCTGTCTGAATGTATGGTGTGATCTGTAGTGTGCTGTCTGAATGTATGGTATGATCTGTAGTGTATGGTGTGATCTGTAGTGTGTGGTGTGATTTGTAGTGCGCTATCTGAATGTATAGTGTGATCTGTAGTGTGCTGTCTGAATGTATGGTGTGATCTGTAGTGTATGGTGTGATCAGTAGTGTATGGTGTGATCTGTAGTGTGTGGTGTGATCCATAGTGTGTGGTGTGATCTGTAGTGTGCTCTCTGAATGTATGGTGTGATCTGTAGCGTATGGTGTGATCTGCAGTGTGCTGTCTGAATGTATGGTGTGATCTGTAGTGTATGGTGTGATCTGTAGTGTGCTGTCTGAAAGTATGGTGTGATCTGTAGTTTGTGGTGTGATCTGTAGTGTGTGGTGTGATCTGTAGTGTATGGTGTGATCTGTAGTGTGTGGTGTAATCTGTAGAGTATGGTGTGATCTGCAGTGTGCTGTCTGAATGTATGGTGTGATCTGTAGTGTGTGGTGTGATCGGCAGTGTATGGTGTGATCTGTAGTGAGTGGTGTGATCTATAGTGTGTGGTGTGATCTGTAGTGTGCTCTCTGAATGTATGGTGTGATCTGTAGCGTATGGTGTGATCTGTAGTGTGCTGTCTGAATGTATGGTGTGATCTGTAGTGTGTGGTGTGATCTGTAGTGTGTGGTGTGAACTGTAGTGTATGGTGTGATCTGTAGTGTGTGGTGTGATCTGTAGTGTGTCGTGTGATCTGTAGTGTGCTGTCTGAATGTATGGTGTGATCTGTAGTGTATGGTGTGATCTGTAGTGTATGGTGTGATCTGTAGTGTGCTGTCTGAATGTATGGCGTGATCTGTAGTGTGTGGTGTGATCTGCAGCGTGCTGTCTGAATGTATGGTGTGATCTGTAGTGTGCTGTCTGAATTTACGGTGTGATCTGTAGTGTACTGTCTGAATGTATGGAATGATCTGTAGTGTGTGGTGTGATCTGTTGTGTAAGGTGTGATCTGTAGTGTGTGGTGTGATCTGTAGTGTATGGTGTGATCTGTAGTGTGCTCTCTGAATGTATGGTGTGATCTGTAGTGTGTGGTGTGACCTGTAGTGTGTGGTGTGATCTGTAGTGTATGGTATGATCTGTAGTGTGTGGTGTAATCTGTAGTGTATGGTGTGATCTGCAGTGTGTGGTGTGATCTGTAGTGTATGGTGTGATCTGTAGCGTATGGTGTTATCTGCAGTGTGCTGTTTAAATATATGGTGTGATCTGTAGTGTATGGTGTGATCTGTAGTGTGCTGTCAGAATGTATGGTGTGATCTGTAGTGTGTGGTGTGACCTGTAGTGTGTGGTGTGATCTGTAGTGTATGGTATGATCTGTAGTGTGTGGTGTAATCTGTACTGTATGGTGTGATCTGCAGTGTGTGGTGTGATCTGTAGTGTATGGTGTGATCTATAGTGTATGGTGGGATCTGTAGTGTGTGGTGTGATCTGTAGTGTGTGGTGTGATCTGCAGTGTGCTGTCTGAATGTATGGTATGATCTGTAGTGTACGGTGTGATCTGTAGTACGCTGTCTGATTGTATGGTGTGATCTGTAGTGTATGGCGTGATCTGTAGTGTATGGTGTGATCTGTGGTGCGCTGTCTGAATGTATGGTGTGATCTGTAGTGTATGGTGTGATCTGTAGTGTGTGGTGTGATCTAAAGTGTGTGGTGTGATCTGTAGTGTGCTCTCTGAATGTATGGTGTGATCTGTAGCTTATGGTGTGATCTGCAGTGTGCTGTATGAATGTATGGTGTGATCTGTAGTGTATGGTGTGATCTGTAGTTTGCTGTCTGAGTGTATGGTGTGATCTGTAGTGTGTGGTGTGATCTGTAGTGTGTGGTGTGATCTGTAGTGTATGGTGTGATCTGTAGTGTATGGTGTGAGCTGTAGTGTGTGGTGTAATCTGTAGTGTATGGTATGATCTGTAGTGTGCTCTCTGAATGTATGGTGTGATCTGTAGTGTGCTGTCTGAATGTATGGTATGATCTGTAGTGTATGGTGTGATCTGTAGTGTGTGGTGTGATTTGTAGTGCGCTGTCTGAATGTATGGTGTGATCGGTAGTGCGCTGTCTGAATGTATAGTGTGATCTGTAGTGTGTGGTGTGATCTGTAGTGTATGGTGTGATCTGTAGCTTATGGTGTGATCTGCAGTGTGCTGTCTGTATGTATGGTGTGATCTGGAGTGTATGGTGTGATCTGTAGTTTGCTGTCTGAGTGTAGGGTGTGATCTGTAGTGTGTGGTGTGATCTGTAGTGTAAGGTGTGATCTGTAGTGTGTGGTGTGATCTGTAGTGTGTGGTGTGATCTCTAGGGTGCAGTCTGAATGTACGGTGTGCTCTGTAGTGTATGGTGTGATCTGTAGTGTGCTGTCTGAATTTACGGTGCGATCTGTAGTGTACTGTCTGAATGTATGGTGTGATCTTTAGTGTGTGGTGTGATCTGTAGTGTAAGGTGTGATCTGTAGTGTGTGGTGTGATCTGTAGTGTGTGGTGTGATCTCTAGGCTGCAGTCTGAATGTACGGTGTGCTCTGTAGTGTATGGTGTGATCTGTAGTGTGTGGTGTGATCTGTAGTGTATGGTGTGATCTGTAGTGTATGGTGGGAACTGTAGTGTGTGGTGTGATCTGTAGTGTGTTGTGTGATCTGCAGTCTGCTGTCTGAATGTATGGTATGATCTGTAGTGTATGGTGTGATCTGTAGTGCGCTGTCTGAATGTATGGTGTGATCTCTAGTGTACGGTGTGATCTGTAGTGTACGGTGTGATCTGTAGTGCGCTGTCAGAATGTATGGTGTGATCTGTAGTGTGCTGTCTGAATGTATGGTATGATCTGTAGTGTATGGTGTGATCTGTAGTGTGTGGTGTGATTTGTAGTGCGCTGTCTGAATGTATGGTGTGATCTGTTGGGTGCTGTCTGAATTTATGGTGTGATCTGTAGTGTATGGTGTGATCTGTAGTATATGGTGTGATCTGTAGTGTGCTGTCTGAATGTATGGTGTGATCTGTAGTGTATGGTGTGATCTGTAGTGTGTGGTGTGATCTGTAGTGTATGGTGTGATCTGCAGCGTTCTGTCTGAATGTATGGTGTGATCTGTAGTGTGCTGTCTGAATTTATGGTGTGATCTGTAGTGTACTGTCTGAATGTATGGTGTGATCTGTAGTGTGTGGTGTGATCTGTAGTGTAAGGTGTGATCTGTAGTGTGTGGTGTGATCTGTAGTGTGTGGTGTGATCTGTAGTGTGCTGTCTGAATGTACGGTGCAATCTGTAGTGTATGGTGTGATCTGTAGTGTGTGGTGTGATCTGTAGTGTATGGTGTGATCTGTAGTTTATGGTGGGATCTGTAGTGTGTGGTGTGATCTGTAGTGTGTGGTGTGATCTGCAGTGTGCTGTCTGAATGTATGGTATGATCTGTAGTGTATGGTGTGATCTGTAGTGCGCTGTCTGAATGTATGGTGTGATCTGTAGTGTGCTGTCTGAATGTATGGTATGATCTGTAGTGTATGGTGTGATCTGTAGTGTGTGGTGTGATTTGTAGTGCGCTGTCTGAATGTATGTTGTGATCTGTAGTGTGCTGTCTGAATGTATGGTGTGATCTGTAGTGTATGGTGTGATCTGTAGTGTATGGTGTGATCTGTAGTGTGTCGTGTGATCTACAGTGTGTGGTGTGATGTGTAGTGTGCTCTCTGAATGTATGGTGTGATCTGTAGCGTATGGTGTGATCTGCAGTTTGCTGTCTGAATGTATGGTGTGATCTGTAGTGTATGGTGTGATCTGTAGTGTGCTGTCTGAATGTATGGTGTGATCTGTAGTGTGTGGTGTAATCTGTAGTGTATGGTGTGATCTGTAGTGTGCTGTCTGAACGTATGGTGTGATCTGTAGTGTGTGGTGTGATCGGCAGTGTATGGTGTGATCTGTAGTGAGTGGTGTGATCTATAGTGTGTGGTGTGATCTGTAGTGTGCTCTCTGAATGTATGGTGTGATCTGTAGCGTATGGTGTGATCTGTAGTGTGCTGTCTGAATGTATGGTGTGATCTGTAGTGTGTGGTGTGATCTGTAGTGTGTGGTGTGATCTGTAGTGTATGGTGTGATCTGCAGTGTGTGGTGTGATCTGTAGTGTGTGGTGTGATCTGTAGTGTGCTGTCTGAATGTATGGTGTGATCTGTAGTGTATGGTGAGATCTGTAGTGTATGGTGTGATCTGTAGTGTGCTGTCTGAATGTATGGTGTGTTCTGTAGTGTGTGGTGTGATCTGTAGTGTATGGTGTGATCTGCAGCGTGCTGTCTGAATGTATGGTGTGATCTGTAGTGTGCTGTCGGAATTTACGGTGTGATCTGTAGTGTACTGTCTGAATGTATGGTGTGATCTGTAGTGTGTGGTGTGATCTGTAGTGTAAGGTGTGATCTGTAGTGTGTGGTGTAATCTGTAGTGTGTGGTGTGATCTGTAGTGTGCTGTCTGAATGTACGGTGTGATCTGTAGTGTAGGGTGTGATCTGTAGTGTGTTTGGGTGATCTGTAGTGTATGGTGTGATCTGTAGTGTATGGTGGGATCTGTAGAGTGTGGTGTGATCTGGAGTGTGTGGTGTAATCTGCAGTGTGCTGTCTGAATATATGGCATGATCTGTAGTGTATGGTGTGATCTGTAGTGCGCTGTCTGAATGTATGGTGTGATCTGTAGTGTACGGTTTGATCTGTAGTGTACGGTGTGATCTGTAGTGCGCTGTCTGAATGTATGGTGTGATCTGTAGTGTATGGTGTGATCTGTAGTGTGTGGTGTGATTTGTAGTGCGCTGTCTGAATGTATGGTGTTATCTGTAGTGTATGGTGTGATCGATAGTGTGTGGTGTGTTCTGTAGTGTGTGGTGTGATTTGTAGTGTATGGTGTGATCTGTAGTGCGCTGGCTGAATGTATGGTGTGATCTGTAGTGTGCTGTCTGAATGTATGTAGTGATCTGTAGTGTGCTCTCTGAATGTATGGTGTGATCTGTAGTGTGTGGTGTGATCTGTAGTGTATGGTGTGATCTGTAGTGCGCTGTCTGAATGTATGGTGTGATCTGTAGTGTGCTCTCTGAATGTATGGTGTGATCTGTAGTGTGTGGTGTGATCTGTAGTGTGTGGTGTGATCTGTAGTGTATGGTGTGATCTGTAGTGTGTGGTGTGATTTGAAGTGTGTGGTGTGATCTGTAGTGTGCTGTCTGAATGTATGGTGTGATCTGTAGTGTATGGAGTGATCTGTAGTGTATGGTGTGATCTGTAGTGTGCTGTCTGAATGTATGGTGTGATCTGTAGTGTGTAGTATGTTCTGTAGTGTATGGTGTGATCTGCAGCGTGCTGTCTGAATGTATGGTGTGATCTGTAGTGTGCTGTCTGAATGTACGGTGTGATCTGTAGTGTACTGTCTGAATGTATGGTGTGATCTGTAGTGTGTGGTGTGATCTGTAGTGTAAGGTGTGATCTGTAGTGTGTGGTGTGATCTGTAGTGTGTGGAGTGATCTGTAGTGTGCTGTCTGAATGTACGGTGTAATCTGTAGTGTATGGTGTGATCTGTAGTGTGTGGTGTGATCTGTAGTGTATGGTGTGATCTGTAGTGTATGGTGGGAACTGTAGTGTGTGGTGTGATCTGTAGTGTGTGGTGTGATCTGCAGTGTGCTTCTGAATGTATGGTATGATCTGTAGTGTACAGTGTGATCTCTAGTACGCTGTCTGAATGTATGGTGTGATCTGTAGTGTATGGTGTGATCTGTAGTGTACGGTGTGATCTGTAGTGCGCTGTATGAATGTATGGTGTGATCTGTAGTGTGCTGTCTGAATGTATGGTATGATCTGTAGTGTATGGTGTGATCTGTAGTGTGTGGTGTGATTTGTAGTGCGCTGTCTGAATGTATGGTGTGATCGGTAGTGCGCTGTCTGAATGTATGGTGTGATCTGTAGTGTATGGTGTGATCTGTAGTGTATGGTGTGATCTGTAGTGTTTGGTGTGATCTAAAGTGTGTGGTGTGATCAGTAGTGTGCTCTCTGAATGTATGGTGTGATCTGTAGCTTATGGTGTGATCTGCAGTGTGCTGTCTGAATGTATGGTGTGATCTGTAGTATATGGTGTGATCTGTAGTTTGCTGTCTGAGTGTATGGTGTGATCTGTAGTGTGTGGTGTGGTCTGTAGAGTGTGGTGTGATCTGTAGTTTATGGTGTGATCTGTATTGTATGGTGTGATCTGTAGTGTGCTGTCTGAATATATGGTATGATCTGTAGTGTATGGTGTGATCTGTAGTGTGTGGTGTGATTTGTAGTGCGCTGTCTGAATGTATGGTGTGATCTGTAGTGTGCTGTCTGAATGTATGGAGTTATCTGTAGTGTGCTGTCTGAATGTATGGTGTGATCTGTAGTGTGTGGTGTGATCTGTAGTGTGTGGTGTGATCTGTAGTGTATGGTGTGATCTGTAGTGTGTGGTGTGATCTGTAGTGGGTGGTGTGATCTGTAGTGTATGGCGGGATCTGTAGTGTGTGGTGTGATCTGTAGTGTGTGGTGTGATCTGTAGTGTGCTGTCTGAATGTATGGTATGATCTGTAGTGTATGGCGTGATCTGTAGTGTGCTGTCTGAATGTATGGTGTGATCTGTAGTGTGTGGTGTGATCTGTAGTGTATGGTGTGATCTGTAGTGTATGGTGGGATCTGTAGTGTGTGGTGTGATCTGTAGTGTGTGGTGTGATCTGCAGTGTGCTGTCTGAATGTATGGTATGATCTGTAGTGTATGGTGTGATCTGTAGTGTGTTTGGGTGATCTGTAGTGTATGGTGTGATCTGTAGTGTATGGTGGGATCTGTAGAGTGTGGTGTGATCTGGAGTGTGTGGTGTAATCTGCAGTGTGCTGTCTGAATATATGGCATGATCTGTAGTGTATGGTGTGATCTGTAGTGCGCTGTCTGAATGTATGGTGTGATCTGTAGTGTACGGTTTGATCTGTAGTGTACGGTGTGATCTGTAGTGCGCTGTCTGAATGTATGGTGTGATCTGTAGTGTATGGTGTGATCTGTAGTGTGTGGTGTGATTTGTAGTGCGCTGTCTTAATGTATGGTGTTATCTGTAGTGTATGGTGTGATCGATAGTGTGTGGTGTGATCTGTAGTGTGTGGTGTGATTTGTAGTGTATGGTGTGATCTGTAGTGCGCTGGCTGAATGTATGGTGTGATCTGTAGTGTGCTGTCTGAATGTATGTAGTGATCTGTAGTGTGCTCTCTGAATGTATGGTGTGATCTGTAGTGTGTGGTGTGATCTGTAGTGTATGGTGTGATCTGTAGTGCGCTGTCTGAATGTATGGTGTGATCTGTAGTGTGCTCTCTGAATGTATGGTGTGATCTGTAGTGTTTGGTGTGATCTGTAGTGTGTGGTGTGATCTGTAGTGTATGGTGTGATCTGTAGTGTGTGGTGTGATTTGAAGTGTGTGGTGTGATCTGTAGTGTGCTGTCTGAATGTATGGTGTGATCTGTAGTGTATGGAGTGATCTGTAGTGTATGGTGTGATCTGTAGTGTGCTGTCTGAATGTATGGTGTGATCTGTAGTGTGTAGTATGTTCTGTAGTGTATGGTGTGATCTGCAGCATGCTGTCTGAATGTATGGTGTGATCTGTAGTGTGCTGTCTGAATGTACGGTGTGATCTGTAGTGTACTGTCTGAATGTATGGTGTGATCTGTAGTGTGTGGTGTGATCTGTAGTGTAAGGTGTGATCTGTAGTGTGTGGTGTGATCTGTAGTGTGTGGAGTGATCTGTAGTGTGCTGTCTGAATGTACGGTGTAATCTGTAGTGTATGGTGTGATCTGTAGTGTGTGGTGTGATCTGTAGTGTATGGTGTGATCTGTAGTGTATGGTGGGAACTGTAGTGTGTGGTGTGATCTGTAGTGTGTGGTGTGATCTGCAGTGTGCTTCTGAATGTATGGTATGATCTGCAGTGTACAGTGTGATCTCTAGTACGCTGTCTGAATGTATGGTGTGATCTGTAGTGTATGGTGTGATCTGTAGTGTACGGTGTGATCTGTAGTGCGCTGTACGAATGTATGGTGTGATCTGTAGTGTGCTGTCTGAATGTATGGTATGATCTGTAGTGTATGGTGTGATCTGTAGTGTGTGGTGTGATTTGTAGTGCGCTGTCTGAATGTATGGTGTGATCGGTAGTGCGCTGTCTGAATGTATGGTGTGATCTGTAGTGTGTGGTGTGATCTGTAGTGTTTGGTGTGATCTAAAGTGTGTGGTGTGATCAGTAGTGTGCTCTCTGAATGTATGGTGTGATCTGTAGCTTATGGTGTGATCTGCAGTGTGCTGTCTGAATGTATGGTGTGATCTGTAGTATATGGTGTGATCTGTAGTTTGCTGTCTGAGTGTATGGTGTGATCTGTAGTGTGTGGTGTGATCTGTAGAGTGTGGTGTGATCTGTAGTTTATGGTGTGATCTGTATTGTATGGTGTGATCTGTAGTGTGCTGTCTGAATATATGGTATGATCTGTAGTGTATGGTGTGATCTGTAGTGTGTGGTGTGATTTGTAGTGCGCTGTCTGAATGTATGGTGTGATCTGTAGTGTGCTGTCTGAATGTATGGAGTTATCTGTAGTGTGCTGTCTGAATGTATGGTGTGATCTGTAGTGTGTGGTGTGATCTGTAGTGTGTGGTGTGATCTGTAGTGTATGGTGTGATCTGTAGTGTGTGGTGTGATCTGTAGTGGGTGGTGTGATCTGTAGTGTATGGCGGGATCTGTAGTGTGTGGTGTGATCTGTAGTGTGTGGTGTGATCTGTAGTGTGCTGTCTGAATGTATGGTATGATCTGTAGTGTATGGCGTGATCTGTAGTGCGCTGTCTGAATGTATGGTGTGCTCTGTAGTGTATGGTGTGATCTGTAGTGTGTGGTGTGATCTGTAGTGTATGGTGTGATCTGTAGTGTATGGTGTGATCTGTAGTGTATGGTGTGATCTGTAGTGTATGGTGGGATCTGTAGTGTGTGGTGTGATCTGTAGTGTAAGGTGTGATCTGTAGTGTGTGGTGTGATCTGTAGTGTGTGGAGTGATCTGTAGTGTGCTGTCTGAATGTACGGTGTAATCTGTAGTGTATGGTGTGATCTGTAGTGTGTGGTGTGATCTGTAGTGTATGGTGTGATCTGTAGTGTATGGTGGGAACTGTAGTGTGTGGTGTGATCTGTAGTGTGTGGTGTGATCTGCAGTGTGCTTCTGAATGTATGGTATGATCTGTAGTGTACAGTGTGATCTCTAGTACGCTGTCTGAATGTATGGTGTGATCTGTAGTGTATGGTGTGATCTGTAGTGTACGGTGTGATCTGTAGTGCGCTGTACGAATGTATGGTGTGATCTGTAGTGTGCTGTCTGAATGTATGGTATGATCTGTAGTGTATGGTGTGATCTGTAGTGTGTGGTGTGATTTGTAGTGCGCTGTCTGAATGTATGGTGTGATCGGTAGTGCGCTGTCTGAATGTATGGTGTGATCTGTAGTGTGTGGTGTGATCTGTAGTGTTTGGTGTGATCTAAAGTGTGTGGTGTGATCAGTAGTGTGCTCTCTGAATGTATGGTGTGATCTGTAGCTTATGGTGTGATCTGCAGTGTGCTGTCTGAATGTATGGTGTGATCTGTAGTATATGGTGTGATCTGTAGTTTGCTGTCTGAGTGTATGGTGTGATCTGTAGTGTGTGGTGTGATCTGTAGAGTGTGGTGTGATCTGTAGTTTATGGTGTGATCTGTATTGTATGGTGTGATCTGTAGTGTGCTGTCTGAATATATGGTATGATCTGTAGTGTATGGTGTGATCTGTAGTGTGTGGTGTGATTTGTAGTGCGCTGTCTGAATGTATGGTGTGATCTGTAGTGTGCTGTCTGAATGTATGGAGTTATCTGTAGTGTGCTGTCTGAATGTATGGTGTGATCTGTAGTGTGTGGTGTGATCTGTAGTGTGTGGTGTGATCTGTAGTGTATGGTGTGATCTGTAGTGTGTGGTGTGATCTGTAGTGGGTGGTGTGATCTGTAGTGTATGGCGGGATCTGTAGTGTGTGGTGTGATCTGTAGTGTGTGGTGTGATCTGTAGTGTGCTGTCTGAATGTATGGTATGATCTGTAGTGTATGGCGTGATCTGTAGTGCGCTGTCTGAATGTATGGTGTGCTCTGTAGTGTATGGTGTGATCTGTAGTGTGTGGTGTGATCTGTAGTGTATGGTGTGATCTGTAGTGTATGGTGTGATCTGTAGTGTATGGTGTGATCTGTAGTGTATGGTGGGATCTGTAGTGTGTGGTGTGATCTGTAGTGTGTGGTGTGATCTGCAGTGTGCTGTCTGAATGTATGGTATGATCTGTAGTGTATGGTGTGATCTGTAGTGTGTTTGGGTGATCTGTAGTGTATGGTGTGATCTGTAGTGTATGGTGGGATCTGTAGAGTGTGGTGTGATCTGGAGTGTGTGGTGTAATCTGCAGTGTGCTGTCTGAATATATGGCATGATCTGTAGTGTATGGTGTGATCTGTAGTGCGCTGACTGAATGTATGGTGTGATCTCTAGTGTACGGTGTGATCTGTAGTGTACGGTGTGATCTGTAGTGCGCTGTCAGAATGTATGGTGTGATCTGTAGAGTGCTGTCTGAATGTATGGTATGATCTGTAGTGTATGGTGTGATCTGTAGTGTGTGGTGTGATTTGTAGTGCGCTGTCTGAATGTATGGTGTGATCTGTTGGGTGCTGTCTGAATTTATGGTGTGATCTGTAGTGTATGGTGTGATCTGTAGTATATGGTGTGATCTGTAGTGTGCTGTCTGAATGTATGGTGTGATCTGTAGTGTGTGGTGTGATCTGTAGTGTATGGTGTGATCTGCAGCGTCCTGTCTGAATGTATGGTGTGATCTGTAGTGTGCTGTCTGAATTTATGGTGTGATCTGTAGTGTACTGTCTGAATGTATGGTGTGATCTGTAGTGTGTGGTGTGATCTGTAGTGTAAGGTGTGATCTGTAGTGTGTGGTGTGATCTGTAATGTGTGGTGTGATCTGTAGTGTGCTGTCTGAATGTACGGTGCGATCTGCAGTGTATGGTGTGATCTGTAGTGTGTGGTGTGATCTGTAGTGTATGGTGTGATCTGTAGTTTATGGTGGGATCTGTAGTGTGTGGTGTGATCTGCAGTGTGCTGTCTGAATGTATGGTATGATCTGTAGTGTATGGTGTGATCTGTAGTGCGCTGTCTGAATGTATGGTGTGATCTGTATTGTATGGTGTGATCTGTAGTGTACGGTGTGATCTGTAGTGCGCTGTCTGAATGTATGGTGTGATCTGTAGTGTGCTGTCTGAATGTATGGTATGATCTGTAGTGTATGGTGTGATCTGTAGTGTGTGGTGTGATTTGTAGTGCGCTGTCTGAATGTATGGTGTGATCTGTAGTGTGATGTCTGAATGTATGGTGTGATCTGTAGTGTATGGTGTGATCTGTAGTGTATGGTGTGATCTGTAGTGTGTCGTGTGATCTACAGTGTGTGGTGTGATGTGTAGTGTGCTCTCTGAATGTATGGTGTGATCTGTAGCGTATGGTGTGATCTGCAGTTTGCTGTCTGAATGTATGGTGTGATCTGTAGTGTATGGTGTGATCTGTAGTGTGCTGTCTGAATGTATGGTGTGATCTGTAGTGTGTGGTGTAATCTGTAGTGTATGGTGTGATCTGTAGTGTGCTGTCTGAACGTATGGTGTGATCTGTAGTGTGTGGTGTGATCGGCAGTGTATGGTGTGATCTGTAGTGAGTGGTGTGATCTATAGTGTGTGGTGTGATCTGTAGTGTGCTCTCTGAATGTATGGTGTGATCTGTAGCGTATGGTGTGATCTGTAGTGTGCTGTCTGAATGTATGGTGTGATCTGTAGTGTGTGGTGTGATCTGTAGTGTGCTCTCTGAATGTATGGTGTGATCTGTAGCGTATGGTGTGATCTGTAGTGTGCTGTCTGAATGTATGGTGTGATCTGTAGTGTGTGGTGTGATCTGTAGTGTATGGTGTGATCTGCAGTGTGTGGTGTGATCTGTAGTGTGTGGTGTGATCTGTAGTGTGCTGTCTGAATGTATGGTGTGATCTGTAGTGTATGGTGTGATCTGTAGTGTATGGTGTGATCTGTAGTGTGCTTTCTGAATGTATGGTGTGATCTGTAGTGTGTGGTGTGATCTGTAGTGTATGGTGTGATCTGCAGCGTGCTGTCTGAATGTATGGTGTGATCTTTAGTGTGCTGTCGGAATTTACGGTGTGATCTGTAGTGTACTGTCTGAATGTATGGTGTGATCTGTAGTGTGTGGTGTGATCTGTAGTGTAAGGTGTGATCTGTAGTGTGTGGTGTAATCTGTAGTGTGTGGTGTGATCTGTAGTGTGCTGTCTGAATGTACACGTGATCTGTAGTGTAGGGTGTGATCTGTAGTGTGTTTTGTGATCTGTAGTGTATGGTGTGATCTGTAGTGTATGGTGGGATCTGTAGTGTGTGGTGTGATCTGGAGTGTGTGGTGTAATCTGCAGTGTGCTGTCTGAATATATGGCATGATCTGTAGTGTATGGTGTGATCTGTAGTGCGCTGTCTGAATGTATGTTGTGATCTGTAGTGTACGGTTTGATCTGTAGTGTACGGTGTGATCTGTAGTGCGCTGTCTGAATGTATGGTGTGATCTGTAGTGTATGGTGTGATCTGTAGTGTGTGGTGTGATCTGCAGTGTGCTGTCTGAATGTATGTAGTGATCTGTAGTGTGCTCTCTGAATGTATGGTGTGATCTGTAGTGTGTGGTGTGATCTGTAGTGTGTGGTGTGATCTGTAGTGTATGGTGTGATCTGTAGTGTGTGGTGTGATTTGAAGTGTGTGGTGTGATCTGTAGTGTGCTGTCTGAATGTATGGTGTGATCTGTGGTGTATGGAGTGATCTGTAGTGTATGGTGTGATCTGTAGTGTGCTGTCTGAATGTATGGTGTGATCTGTAGTGTGTAGTATGTTCTGTAGTGTATGGTGTGATCTGCAGCGTGCTGTCTGAATGTATGGTGTGATCTGTAGTGTGCTGTCTGAATGTACGGTGTGATCTGTAGTGTACTGTCTGAATGTATGGTGTGATCTGTAGTGTGTGGTGTGATCTGTAGTGTAAGGTGTGATCTGTAGTGTGTGGTGTGATCTGTAGTGTGTGGAGTGATCTGTAGTGTGCTGTCTGAATGTACGGTGTGATCTGTAGCGTATGGTGTGATCTGTAGTGTGTGGTGTGATCTGTAGTGTATTGTGTGATCTGTAGTGTATGGTGGGAACTGTAGTGTGTGGTGTGATCTGTAGTCTGTGGTGTGATCTGCAGTGTGCTTCTGAATGTATGGTATGATTTGTAGTGTACGGTGTGATCTGTAGTACGCTGTCTGAATGTATGGTGTGATCTGTAGTGTATGGTGTGATCTGTAGTGTACGGTGTGATCTGTAGTGCGCTGTATGAATGTATGGTGTGATCTGTAGTTTGCTGTCTGAATGTATGGTATGATCTGTAGTGTATGGTGTGATCTCTAGTGTGTGGTGTGATTTGTAGTGCGCTGTCTGAATGTATGGTGTGATCGGTAGTGCGCTGTCTGAATGTATGGTGTGATCTGTAGTGTGTGGTGTGATCTGTAGTGTATGGTGTGATCTGTAGTGTTTGGTGTGATCTAAAGTGTGTGGTGTGATCTGTAGTGTGCTCTCTGAATGTATGGTGTGATCTGTAGCTTATGGTGTGATCTGCAGTGTGCTGTCTGAATGTATGGTGTGATCTGTAGGGTATGGTGTGATCTGTAGTGTGTGGTGTGATCTGTAGAGTGTGGTGTGATCTGTAGTTTATGGTGTGATCTGTATTGTATGGTGTGATCTGTAGTGGGCTGTCTGAATGTATGGTATGATTTGTAGTGTATGGTGTGATCTGTAGTGTGTGGTGTGATTTGTAGTGCGCTGTCTGAATGTATGGTGTGATCTGTAGTGTGCTGTCTGAATGTATGGAGTTATCTGTAGTGTGCTGTCTGAATGTATGGTGTGATCTGTAGTGTGTGGTGTGAACGGTAGTGTGTGATGTGATCTGTAGTGTATGGTGTGATCTGTAGTGTGTGGTGTGATCTGTAGTGGGTGGTGTGATCTGTAGTGTGCTGTCTGAATGTATGGTATGATCTGTAGTGTATGGTGTGATCTGTAGTGTGTGGTGTGATTTGTAGTGCGCTGTCTGAATGTATGCTGTGATCTGTAGTGTGCTGTCTGAATGTATGGAGTGATCTGTAGTGTGCTGTCTGAATGTATGGTGTGATCTGTAGTGTGTGGTGTGATCTGTAGCGTGTGGTGTGATCTGTAGTGTATGGTGTGATCTGTAGTGTGTGGTGTGATCTGTAGTGGGTGGTGTGATCTGTAGTGTGCTGTCTGAATGTATGGTGTTATCTGTAGTGTATGGTGTGATCTGTAGTGTATGGCGTGATCTGTAGTGTGTGGTGTGATCTGTAGTGTATGGTGTGATCTGCAGCGTGCTGTCTGAATGTATGGTGTGATCTGTAGTGTGTGGTGTGATCCGCAGTGTGCTGTCTGAATGTATGGTATGATCTGTACTGTATGGTGTGATCTGTAGTGCGCTGTCTGAATGCATGGTGTGATCTGTAGTGTATGGTGTGATCTGTAGTGTATGGTGTGATCTGTAGTGCGCTGTCTGAATGTATGGTGTGATCTGTAGTGTATGGTGTGATCTGTAGTGTGCTGTGTGAATGTATGGTGTGATCTGTAGGGCGCTGTCTGAATGTATGGTATGATCTGTAGTGTCTGGTTTGATCTGTAATGTGTGGTGTGATTTGCAGTGCGCTGTCTGAATGTATGGTGTGATCTGTAGTGTGCTGTCTGAATGTATGGTGTGATCTGTAGTGTGTGGTGTGAACTGTAGTGTATGGTGTGATCTGTAGTGTGTGGTGTGATCTATAGTGTGTAGTGTTATCTGTAGTGTGCTCTCTGAAAGTATGATGTGATCTGTAGCGTATGGTGTGATCTGTAGTGTGACGTCTGAATGTTTGGTGTTATCTGTAGTGTATGGTGTGATCTGTAGTGTGCTGTCTGAATGTATGGTGTGATCTGTAGTGTGTGGTGTGATCTGTAGTGTGTGGTGTGATCTGTAGTGTATGGTGTGATCTGTAGTGTATGGTGTGATCTGTAGTGTGTGGTGTAATCTGTAGTGTATGGTGTGATCTGTAGTGTGCTGTCTGAATGTATGGTGTGATCTGTAGTGTGTGGTGTGATCTGTAGTGTATGGTGTGATCTGTAGTGTGCTGTCTGAATGTATGGTATGATCTGTAGTGTCCTGTCTGAATGTATGGTGTGATCTATAGTGTGCTGTGTGATCTGTAGTGTGTGGTGTGATCTGTAGTGTAAGGTGTGATCTGTAGTGTGTGGTGTGGTCTGTAGTGTATGGTGTGATCTGTAGTGTGCTGTCTGAATGTATGGTGTGATCTGTAGTGTGTGGTGTGATCTGTAGTGTACGGTGTGCTCTGCAGTGTATGGTGTGATCTGTAGTGTGCTGTCTGAATGTATGGTGTGATCTGTAGTGTGTGGTGTGATCTGAAGTGTATGGTGTGATCTGTAGTGTTATGTCTGAATGTATGGTGTGATCTGTAGTGTGCTGTCTGGATGTATGGTGTGATCTGTAGTGTGTGGTGTGATCTGTAGTGTAAGGTGTGATCTGTAGTGTGTGGTGTGATCTGTAGTGTGTGGTGTGATCTGTAGTGTGCTGTCTGAATGTATGGTGTGATCTGTAGTGTATGGTGTGATCTGTAGTGTGTGGTGTGATCTGTAGTGTGCTGTCTGAATGTATGGTGTAATCTGTAGTGTATGGTGTGATCTGTAGTGTGTGGTGTGATCTGTAGTGTATGGTGTGATCTGTAGTGTATGGTGTGATCTGTAGTGTGTGGTGTGATCTGAAGTGTGTGGTGTGATCTGCAGTGTGCTGTCTGAATGTATGGTATGATCTGTAGTGTATGGTGTTATCTGTAGTGTATGGTGTGATCTGTAGTGTATGGTGTGATCTGTAGTGCGCTGTCAGAATGTATGGTGTGATCTGTAGTGTATGGTGTGATCTGTAGTGTGCTGTCTGAATGTATGGTATGATCTGTAGTGTATGGTGTGATCTGTAGTGTGTGGTGTGATTTGTAGTGCGCTGTCTGAATGTATGGTGTGATCTGTCGTGTGCTCTCTGAATCTATTGTGTGGTCTGTAGTGTGTGGTGTTATCTGTAGTGTATGGTGTGATCTGTAGATTGTGGTGTGATCTATAGTGTGTGGTGTGATCTGAAGTGTGCTCTCTGAATGTATGGTGTGATCTGTAGCATATGCTGTGATCTGTAGTGTGCTGTCTGAATGTATGGTGTGATCTGTAGTGTATGGTGTGATCTGTAGTGTGCTGTCTGAATGTATAGTGTGATCTGTAGTGTGTGGTGTGATCTGTAGTGTGTGGTGTGATCTGTAGTGTATGGTGTGATCTGAAGTGTATGGTGTGATCTGTAGTCTTATGTCTGAATGTATGGTGTGATCTGTAGTGTGCTGTCTGGATGTATGGTGTGATCTGTAGTGTGTGGTGTGATCTGTAGTGTGTGGTGTGATCTGTAGTGTAAGGTGTGATCTGTAGTGTGTGGTGTGATCTGTAGTGTGTGGTTTGATCTGTAGTGTGCTGTCTCAATGTATGGTGTGATCTGTAGTGTATGGTGTGATCTGTAGTGTGTGGTGTGATCTGTAGTGTGCTGTCTGAATGTATGGTGTGATCTGTAGGGTATGTTGTGATCTGTATTGTGTGGTGTGATCTGCAGTGTCTGGTGTGATCTGTAGTGTATGGTGTGATCTGTAGTGTGTGGTGTGATCTGTAGTGTGTGGTGTGATCTTCAGTGTGCTGTCTGAATGTATGGTATGATCTGTAGTGTAAGGTGTGATCTGTAGTGCGCTGTCTGAATGTATGATGTGATCTGTACTGTGTGCTGTGATTTGTAGTGTATGGTGTGATCTGTAGTGTATGGTGTGATCTGTAGTGTATGGTGTGATCTGTAGTGAATGGTGTGATCTGTAGTGTATGGTGTGAACTGTAGTGCGCTGTCTAAATGTATGGTGTGATCTGTAGTGTGTGGTGTGATCTGTAGTGTATGGTGTAATCTGCAGTGTGCTGTCTGAATGTATGGTGTGATCTGTATTGTGCTGTCTGAATGTACGGTGTGATCTGTAGTTTGTGGTGTGATGTGTAGTGTGTGGTGTGATCTGTATTGAATGGTGTGATCTGCAGTGTTTGGTGTGATCGGTAGTGTATGGTGTGATCTGTAGTGTGCAGTCTGAATGTATGGTGTCATCTGTAGTGTGCTGTCTGAATGTATGGTGTGATCTGTAGTGTGTGGTGTGATCTGTAGTGTGTGGTGTGATTTGTAGTGCGCTGTCTGAATGTATGGTGTGATCTGTAGTGTGCTCTCTGAATCTATTGTGTGGTCTGTAGTGTGTGGTGTTATCTGTAGTGTATGGTGTGATCTGTAGATTGTGGTGTGATCTATAGTGTGTGGTGTGATCTGAAGTGTGCTCTCTGAATGTATGGTGTGATCTGTAGCATATGCTGTGATCTGTAGTGTGCTGTCTGAATGTATGGTGTGATCTGTAGTGTATGGTGTGATCTGTAGTGTGCTGTCTGAATGTATAGTGTGATCTGTAGTGTGTGGTGTGATCTGTAGTGTGTGGTGTGATCTGTAGTGTATGGTGTGATCTGTAGTTTATGATGTGATCTGTAGTGTGTGGTGTGATCTGTAGTGTATGGTGTGATCTGTAGTGTAGTCTGAATGTATGGTGTGATCTGTAGTGTGTGGTGTGATCTGTAGTGTACGGTGTGCTCTGCAGTGTATGGTGTGATCTGTAGTGTGCTGTCTGAATGTATGGTGTGATCTGTAGTGTGTGGTGCGATCTGTAGTGTGTGGTGTGATCTGTAGTGTAAGGTGTGATCTGTAGTGTGTGGTGTGATCTGTAGTGTGTGGTGTGATCTGTAGTGTGCTGTCTGAATGTATGGTGTGATCTGTAGTGTATGGTGTGATCTGTAGTGTGTGGTGTGATCTGTAGTGTGCTGTCTGAATGTATGGTGTAATCTGTAGTGTATGGTGTGATCTGTAGTGTGTGGTGTGATATGTAGTGTATGGTGTGATCTGTAGTGTATGGTGTGATCTGTAGTGTGTGGTGTGATCTGAAGTGTGTGGTGTGATCTGCAGTGTGCTGTCTGAATGTATGGTATGATCTGTAGTGTATGGTGTTATCTGTAGTGTATGGTGTGATCTGTAGTGTATGGTGTGATCTGTAGTGCGCTGTCAGAATGTATGGTGTGATCTGTAGTGTATGGTGTGATCTGTAGTGTGCTGTCTGAATGTATGGTATGATCTGTAGTGTATGGTGTGATCTGTAGTGTGTGGTGTGATTTGTAGTGTGTGGTGTGATCTGTAGTGTGTGGTGTGATCTGCAGTGCGCTGTCTGAATGTATGGTATGATCTGTAGTGTAAGGTGTGATCTGTAGTGCGCTGTCTGAATGTATGATGTTATCTGTACTGTGTGCTGTGATCTGTAGTGTATGGTGTGATCTGTAGTGTATGGTGTGATCTGTAGTGTATGGTGTGATCTGTAGTGCGCTGTCTAAATGCATGGTGTGATCTGTAGTGTATGGTGTGATCTGTAGTGTGCTGTCTGAATGTATGGTGTGATCTGTAGTGTGTGGTGTGATCTGTAGTGTATGGTGTAATCTGCAGTGTGCTGTCTGAATGTATGGTGTGATCTGTATTGTGCTGTCTGAATGTACGGTGTGATCTGTAGTTTGTGGTGTGATGTGTAGTGTGTGGTGTGATCTGTATTGAATGGTGTGATCTGCAGTGTTTGGTGTGATCGGTAGTGTATGGTGTGATCTGTAGTGTGCAGTCTGAATGTATGGTGTCATCTGTAGTGTGCTGTCTGAATGTATGGTGTGATCTGTAGTGTGTGGTGTGATCTGTAGTGTGTGGTGCGATCTGTAGTGTATGGTGTGATCTGTAGTGTGTGGTGTGATCTGTAGTGTGTAGTGTGATCTGTAGTGTGCTGTCTGAATGTATGGTGTGATCTGTAGCGTATGGTGTGATCTGTAGTGTATGGTGTGATCTGTAGTGTGCTGTTTGAACGTATGGTGTGATCTGCAGTGTGTTGTGTGATCTGCAGTGTATGGTGTGATCTGTAGTGTGCTGTCTGAATGTATGGTGTGATCTTTAGAGTGTGGTGTGATCTGTAGTGTATGGTGTGATCTGTAGTGTTTGGTGTGATCTGTAGGTTGCTGACTGAATGTATGGTGTGATCTGTAGTGTGTGGTGTGATCTATAGTGTGTGGTGTGATCTGCAGTGTATGGTGTGATCTGCAGTGTGCTGTCTGAATGTATGGTGTGATCTGTAGTGTGATGTCTGAATGTACGGTGTGATCTGTAGTGTGCTGTCTGAATGTATGGTGTGATCTGTAGTGTGTGGTGTGATCTGTAATGTAAGGTGTGATCTGTAGTGTGTGGTGTGATCCGTAGTGTGTGGTGTGATCTGTAGTGTGCTGTCTGAATGTGTGGTGTGATCTGTAGTGTATGGTGTGATCTGTAGTGTGTGGTGTGATCTGTAGTGTGCTGTCTGAATGTATGGTGTGATCTGTAGTGTATGGTGTGATCTGTAGTGTGTGGTGTGATCTGTAGTGTATGGTGTGATCTGTAGTGTATGGTGTGATCTGTAGTGTGTGGTGTGATCTGTAGTGTGTGGTGTGATCTGCAGTGTGCTGTCTGAATGTATGGTGTGATCTGCAGTGTGTGGTGTGATCTATAGTGTGTGGTGTGACCTGTAGTGTATGGTGTGATCTGCAGTGTGCTGTCTGAATGTATGGTGTGATCTGTAGTGTGCTCTCTGAATGTACGGTGTGATCTGTAGTGTGCTGTCTGAATGTATGGTGTGATCTGTAGTGTGTGGTGTGATCTGTAGTGTGTGGTGTGATCTGTAGAGTGCTGTCTGAATGTATGGTGTGATCTGTAGTGTATGGTGTGATCTGTAGTGTGTGGTGTGTTCCGTAGTGTGTGGTGTGATCTGCAGTGTGCTGTCTGAATGTATGGTATGATCTGTAGTGTAGGTGTGATCTGTAGTGCGCTGTCTTAAAGTACGGTGTGATCTGTAGTGTATGGTGTGATCTGTAGTGTATGGTGTGATCTGTAGAGTATGGTGTGATCTGTAGCGCGCTGTCTGAATGTATGGTGTGATCTTTAGTGTATGGTGTGATCTGTAGTGTGCTGTCTGAATGTATGGTGTGATCTGTAGTGTGCTGTCTGAATGTATGGTATGATCTATAGTGTATGGTGTGATCTGTAGTGTGTGGTGTGATTTGTAGCGCGCTGTCTGAATGTATGGTATGATCTGTAGTGTTTGGTGTAATCTGTAGTGTATGGTCTGATCTGTAGTGTGTGGTGTGTTATATAGTGTGTGGTGTGATCTGCAGTGTCTGTCAGAATGTATGGTGTGATCTGTAGTGTGCTGTCTGAATGTACGGTGTGATCTGTAGTGTGCTGTCTGAATGTATGGTGTGATCTGTAGTGTGTGGTGTGATCTGTAGTGTAAGGTGTGATCTGTAGTGTGTGGTGTGATCTGTAGTCTGTGGTGTAATCTGTAGTGTGCTGTCTGAATGTATGGTGTGATCTGTAGTGTATGGTGTGATCTGTAGTGTGTGGTGTGATCTGTAGTGTATGGTGTGATCTGTAGTGTATGGTGGGATCTGTAGTGTGTGGTGTGATCTGTAGTGTGTGGTGTGATCTGCAGTGTGCTGTCTGAATGTATGGTATGATCTGTAGTGTATGGTGTGATCTGTAGTGCGCTGACTGAATGTATGGTGTGATCTCTAGTGTACGGTGTGATCTGTAGTGTACGGTGTGATCTGTAGTGCGCTGTCAGAATGTATGGTGTGATCTGTAGAGTGCTGTCTGAATGTATGGTATGATCTGTAGTGTATGGTGTGATCTGTAGTGTGTGGTGTGATTTGTAGTGCGCTGTCTGAATGTATGGTGTGATCTGTTGGGTGCTGTCTGAATTTATGGTGTGATCGGTAGTGTATGGTGTGATCTGTAGTATATGGTGTGATCTGTAGTGTGCTGTCTGAATGTATGGTGTGATCTGTAGTGTGTGGTGTGATCTGTAGTGTATGGTGTGATCTGCAGCGTCCTGTCTGAATGTATGGTGTGATCTGTAGTGTGCTGTCTGAATTTATGGTGTGATCTGTAGTGTACTGTCTGAATGTATGGTGTGATCTGTAGTGTGTGGTGTGATCTGTAGTGTAAGGTGTGATCTGTAGTGTGTGGTGTGATCTGTAGTGTGTGGTGTGATCTGTAGTGTGCTGTCTGAATGTACGGTGCGATCTGTAGTGTATGGTGTGATCTGTAGTGTGTGGTGTGATCTGTAGTGTATGGTGTGATCTGTAGTTTATGGTGGGATCTGTAGTGTGTGGTGTGATCTGTAGTGTGTGGTGTGATCTGCAGTGTGCTGTCTGAATGTATGTTATGATCTGTAGTGTATGGTGTGATCTGTAGTGCGCTGTCTGAATGTATGGTGTGATCTGTATTGTATGGTGTGATCTGTAGTGTACGGTGTGATCTGTAGTGCGCTGTCTGAATGTATGGTGTGATCTGTAGTGTGCTGTCTGAATGTATGGTATGATCTGTAGTGTATGGTGTGATCTGTAGTGTGTGGTGTGATTTGTAGTGCGCTGTCTGAATGTATGGTGTGATCTGTAGTGTGCTGTCTGAATGTATGGTGTGATCTGTAGTGTATGGTGTGATCTGTAGTGTATGGTGTGATCTGTAGTGTGTCGTGTGATCTACAGTGTGTGGTGTGATGTGTAGTGTGCTCTCTGAATGTATGGTGTGATCTGTAGCGTATGGTGTGATCTGCTGTTTGCTGTCTGAATGTATGGTGTGATCTGTAGTGTATGGTGTGATCTGTAGTGTGCTGTCTGAATGTATGGTGTGATCTGTAGTGTGTGGTGTAATCTGTAGTGTATGGTGTGATCTGTAGTGTGCTGTCTGAACGTATGGTGTGATCTGTAGTGTGTGGTGTGATCGGCAGTGTATGGTGTGATCTGTAGTGAGTGGTGTGATCTATAGTGTGTGGTGTGATCTGTAGTGTGCTCTCTGAATGTATGGTGTGATCTGTAGCGTATGGTGTGATCTGTAGAGTGCTGTCTGAATGTATGGTGTGATCTGTAGTGTGTGGTGTGATCTGTAGTGTGCTGTCTGAATGTATGGTGTGATCTGTAGTGTGTGGTGTAATCTGTAGTGTATGGTGTGATCTGTAGTGTGCTGTCTGAACGTATGGTATGATCTGTAGTGTGTGGTGTGATCGGCAGTGTATGGTGTGATCTGTAGTGAGTGGTGTGATCTATAGTGTGTGGTGTGATCTGTAGTGTGCTCTCTGAATGTATGGTGTGATCTGTAGCGTATGGTGTGATCTGTAGTGTGCTGTCTGAATGTATGGTGTGATCTGTAGTGTGTGGTGTGATCTGTAGTGTGCTCTCTGAATGTATGGTGTGATCTGTAGCGTATGGTGTGATCTGTAGTGTGCTGTCTGAATGTATGGTGTGATCTGTAGTGTGTGGTGTGATCTGTAGTGTATGGTGTGATCTGCAGTGTGTGGTGTGATCTGTAGTGTGTGGTGTGATCTGTAGTGTGCTGTCTGAATGTATGGTGTGATCTGTAGTGTATGGTGTGATCTGTAGTGTATGGTGTGATCTGTAGTGTGCTTTCTGAATGTATGGTGTGATCTGTAGTGTGTGGTGTGATCTGTAGTGTATGGTGTGATCTGCAGCGTGCTGTCTGAATGTATGGTGTGATCTGTAGTGTGCTGTCGGAATTTACGGTGTGATCTGTAGTGTACTGTCTGAATGTATGGTGTGATCTGTAGTGTGTGGTGTGATCTGTAGTGTAAGGTGTGATCTGTAGTGTGTGGTGTAATCTGTAGTGTGTGGTGTGATCTGTAGTGTGCTGTCTGAATGTACACGTGATCTGTAGTGTAGGGTGTGATCTGTAGTGTGTTTTGTGATCTGTAGTGTATGGTGTGATCTGTAGTGTATGGTGGGATCTGTAGTGTGTGGTGTGATCTGGAGTGTGTGGTGTAATCTGCAGTGTGCTGTCTGAATATATGGCATGATCTGTAGTGTATGGTGTGATCTGTAGTGCGCTGTCTGAATGTATGTTGTGATCTGTAGTGTACGGTTTGATCTGTAGTGTACGGTGTGATCTGTAGTGCGCTGTCTGAATGTATGGTGTGATCTGTAGTGTATGGTGTGATCTGTAGTGTGTGGTGTGATCTGCAGTGTGCTGTCTGAATGTATGTAGTGATCTGTAGTGTGCTCTCTGAATGTACGGTGTGATCTGTAGTGTGTGGTGTCATCTGTAGTGTGTGGTGTGATCTGTAGTGTATGGTGTGATCTGTAGTGTGTGGTGTGATTTGAAGTGTGTGGTGTGATCTGTAGTGTGCTGTCTGAATGTATGGTGTGATCTGTAGTGTATGGAGTGATCTGTAGTGTATGGTGTGATCTGTAGTGTGCTGTCTGAATGTATGGTGTGATCTGTAGTGTGTAGTATGTTCTGTAGTGTATGGTGTGATCTGCAGCGTGCTGTCTGAATGTATGGTGTGATCTGTAGTGTGCTGTCTGAATGTACGGTGTGATCTGTAGTGTACTGTCTGAATGTATGGTGTGATCTGTAGTTTGTGGTGTGATCTGTAGTGTAATGTGTGATCTGTAGTGTATGGTGTGATCTGTAGTGTACGGTGTGATCTGTAGTGCGCTGTATGAATGTATGGTGTGATCTGTAGTTTGCTGTCTGAATGTATGGTATGATCTGTAGTGTATGGTGTGATCTGTAGTGTGTGGTGTGATTTGTAGTGCGCTGTCTGAATGTATGGTGTGATCGGTAGTGCGCTGTCTGAATGTATGGTGTGATCTGTAGTGTGTGGTGTGATCTGTAGTGTATGGTGTGATCTGTAGTGTTTGGTGTGATCTAAAGTGTGTGGTGTGATCTGTAGTGTGCTCTCTGAATGTATGGTGTGATCTGTAGCTTATGGTGTGATCTGCAGTGTGCTGTCTGAATGTATGGTGTGATCTGTAGTGTATGGTGTGATCTGTAGTTTGCTGTCTGAGTGTATGGTGTGATCTGTAGTGTGTGGTGTGATCTGTAGAGTGTGGTGTGATCTGTAGTTTATGGTGTGATCTGTATTGTATGGTGTGATCTGTAGTGTGCTGTCTGAATGTATGGTATGATCTGTAGTGTATGGTGTGATCTGTAGTGTGTGGTGTGATTTGTAGTGCGCTGTCTGAATGTATGGTGTGATCTGTAGTGTGCTGTCTGAATGTATGGAGTTATCTGTAGTGTGCTGTCTGAATGTATGGTGTGATCTGTAGTGTGTGGTGTGAACGGTAGTGTGTGATGTGATCTGTAGTGTATGGTGTGATCTGTAGTGTGTGGTGTGATCTGTAGTGGGTGGTGTGATCTGTAGTGTGCTGTCTGAATGTATGGTGTGATCTGTAGTGTGCTGTCTGAATGTATGGTATGATCTGTAGTGTATGGTGTGATCTGTAGTGTGTGGTGTGATTTGTAGTGCGCTGTCTGAATGTATGCTGTGATCTGTAGTGTGCTGTCTGAATGTATGGAGTGATCTGTAGTGTGCTGTCTGAATGTATGGTGTGATCTGTAGTGTGTGGTGTGATCTGTAGCGTGTGGTGTGATCTGTAGTGTATGGTGTGATCTGTAGTGTGTGGTGTGATCTGTAGTGGGTGGTGTGATCTGTAGTGTGCTGTCTGAATGTATGGTGTTATCTGTAGTGTATGGTGTGATCTGTAGTGTATGGCGTGATCTGTAGTGTGCTGTCCGAATGTATGGTGTGATCTGTAGTGTGTGGTGTGATCTGTAGTGTATGGTGTGATCTGCAGCGTGCTGTCTGAATGTATGGTGTGATCTGTAGTGTGTGGTGTGATCCGCAGTGTGCTGTCTGAATGTATGGTATGATCTGTACTGTATGGTGTGATCTGTAGTGCGCTGTCTGAATGCATGGTGTGATCTGTAGTGTATGGTGTGATCTGTAGTGTATGGTGTGATCTGTAGTGCGCTGTCTGAATGTATGGTGTGATCTGTAGTGTATGGTGTGATATGTAGTGTGCTGTGTGAATGTATGGTGTGATCTGTAGGGCGCTGTCTGAATGTATGGTATGATCTGTAGTGTCTGGTTTGATCTGTAATGTGTGGTGTGATTTGCAGTGCGCTGTCTGAATGTATGGTGTGATCTGTAGTGTGCTGTCTGAATGTATGGTGTGATCTGTAGTGTGTGGTGTGAACTGTAGTGTATGGTGTGATCTGTAGTGTGTGGTGTGATCTATAGTGTGTTGTGTTATCTGTAGTGTGCTCTCTGAATGTATGATGTGATCTGTAGCGTATGGTGTGATCTGTAGTGTGACGTCTGAATGTTTGGTGTGATCTGTAGTGTATGGTGTGATCTGTAGTGTGCTGTCTGAATGTATGGTGTGATCTGTAGTGTGTGGTGTGATCTGTAGTGTGTGGTGTGATCTGTAGTGTATGGTGTGATCTGTAGTGTATGGTGTGATCTGTAGTGTGTGGTGTAATCTGTAGTGTATGGTGTGATCTGTAGTGTGCTGTCTGAATGTATGGTATGATCTGTAGTGTCCTGTCTGAATGTATGGTGTGATCTATAGTGTGCTGTGTGATCTGTAGTGTGTGGTGTGATCTGTAGTGTAAGGTGTGATCTGTAGTGTGTGGTGTGGTCTGTAGTGTATGGTGTGATCTGTAGTGTGCTGTCTGAATGTATGGTGTGATCTGTAGTGTGTGGTGTGATCTGTAGTGTACGGTGTGCTCTGCAGTGTATGGTGTGATCTGTAGTGTGCTGTCTGAATGTATGGTGTGATCTGTAGTGTGTGGTGTGATCTGAAGTGTATGGTGTGATCTGTAGTGTTATGTCTGAATGTATGGTGTGATCATAGTGTGCTGTCTGGATGTATGGTGTGATCTGTAGTGTGTGGTGTGATCTGTAGTGTAAGGTGTGATCTGTAGTGTGTGGTGTGATCTGTAGTGTGTGGTGTGATCTGTAGTGTGCTGTCTGAATGTATGGTGTGATCTGTAGTGTATGGTGTGATCTGTAGTGTGTGGTGTGATCTGTAGTGTGCTGTCTGAATGTATGGTGTAATCTGTAGTGTATGGTGTGATCTGTAGTGTGTGGTGTGATCTGTAGTGTATGGTGTGATCTGTAGTGTATGGTGTGATCTGTAGTGTGTGGTGTGATCTGAAGTGTGTGGTGTGATCTGCAGTGTGCTGTCTGAATGTATGGTATGATCTGTAGTGTATGGTGTTATCTGTAGTGTATGGTGTGATCTGTAGTGTATGGTGTGATCTGTAGTGCGCTGTCAGAATGTATGGTGTGATCTGTAGTGTATGGTGTGATCTGTAGTGTGCTGTCTGAATGTATGGTATGATCTGTAGTGTATGGTGTGATCTGTAGTGTGTGGTGTGATTTGTAGTGCGCTGTCTGAATGTATGGTGTGATCTGTAGTGTGCTCTCTGAATCTATTGTGTGGTCTGTAGTGTGTGGTGTTATCTGTAGTGTATGGTGTGATCTGTAGATTGTGGTGTGATCTATAGTGTGTGGTGTGATCTGAAGTGTGCTCTCTGAATGTATGGTGTGATCTGTAGCATATGCTGTGATCTGTAGTGTGCTGTCTGAATGTATGGTGTGATCTGTAGTGTATGGTGTGATCTGTAGTGTGCTGTCTGAATGTATAGTGTGATCTGTAGTGTGTGGTGTGATCTGTAGTGTGTGGTGTGATCTGTAGTGTATGGTGTGATCTGTAGTGTGCTGTCTGAATGTATGGTGTGATCTGTAGTGTGTGGTGTGATCTGAAGTGTATGGTGTGATCTGTAGTGTTATGTCTGAATGTATGGTGTGATCTGTAGTGTGCTGTCTGGATGTATGGTGTGATCTGTAGTGTGAGGTGTGATCTGTAGTGTGTGGTGTGATCTGTAGTGTAAGGTGTGATCTGTAGTGTGTGGTGTGATCTGTAGTGTGTGGTTTGATCTGTAGTGTGCTGTCTCAATGTATGGTGTGATCTGTAGTGTATGGTGTGATCTGTAGTGTGCTGTCTGAATGTATGGTGTGATCTGTAGTGTATGTTGTGATCTGTAGTGTGTGGTGTGATCTGCAGTGTCTGGTGTGATCTGTAGTGTATGGTGTGATCTGTAGTGTGTGGTGTGATCTGTAGTGTGTGGTGTGATCTGCAGTGTGCTGTCTGAATGTATGGTATGATCTGTAGTGTAAGGTGTGATCTGTAGTGCGCTGTCTGAATGTATGATGTGATCTGTACTGTGTGCTGTGATCTGTAGTGTATGGTGTGATCTGTAGTGTATGGTGTGATCTGTAGTGTATGGTGTGATCTGTAGTGAATGGTGTGATCTGTAGTGTATGGTGTGAACTGTAGTGCGCTGTCTAAATGCATGGTGTGATCTGTAGTGTATGGTGTGATCTGTAGTGTGCTGTCTGAATGTATGGTGTGATCTGTAGTGTGTGGTGTGATCTGTAGTGTATGGTGTAATCTGCAGTGTGCTGTCTGAATGTATGGTGTGATCTGTATTGTGCTGTCTGAATGTACGGTGTGATCTGTAGTTTGTGGTGTGATGTGTAGTGTGTGGTTTGATCTGTATTGAATGGTGTGATCTGCAGTGTTTGGTGTGATCGGTAGTGTGCAGTCTGAATGTATGGTGTCATCTGTAGTGTGCTGTCTGAATGTATGGTGTGATCTGTAGTGTGTGGTGTGATCTGTAGTGTGTCGTGTGATTTGTAGTGCGCTGTCTGAATGTATGGTGTGATCTGTAGGGTGCTCTCTGAATCTATTGTGTGTTGTGTAGTGTGTGGTGTTATCTGTAGTGTATGGTGTGATCTGTAGATTGTGGTGTGATCTATAGTGTGTGGTGTGATCTGAAGTGTGCTCTCTGAATGTATGGTGTGATCTGTAGCATATGCTGTGATCTGTAGTGTGCTGTCTGAATGTATGGTGTGATCTGTAGTGTATGGTGTGATCTGTAGTGTGCTGTCTGAATGTATAGTGTGATCTGTAGTGTGTGGTGTGATCTGTAGTGTGTGGTGTGATCTGTAGTGTATGGTGTGATCTGTAGTGTATGATGTGATCTGTAGTGTGTCGTGTGATCTGTAGTGTATGGTGTGATCTGTAGTGTGCTGTCTGAATGTATGGTGTGATCTGTAGTGTGTGGTGTGATCTGTAGTGTACGGTGTGCTCTGCAGTGTATGGTGTGATCTGTAGTGTGCTGTCTGAATGTATGGTGTGATGTGTAGTGTGTGGTGCGATCTGTAGGGTGTGGTGTGATCTGTAGTGTAAGGTGTGATCTGTAGTGTGTGGTGTGATCTGTAGTGTGTGGTGTGATCTGTAGTGTGCTGTCTGAATGTATGGTGTGATCTGTAGTGTATGGTGTGATCTGTAGTGTGTGGTGTGATCTGTAGTGTGCTGTCTGAATGTATGGTGTAATCTGTAGTGTATGGTGTGATCTGTAGTGTGTGGTGTGATCTGTAGTGTATGGTGTGATCTGTAGTGTATGGTGTGATCTGTAGTGTGTGGTGTGATCTGAAGTGTGTGGTGTGATCTGCAGTGTGCTGTCTGAATGTATGGTATGATCTGTAGTGTATGGTGTTATCTGTAGTGTATGGTGTGATCTGTAGTGTATGGTGTGATCTGTAGTGCGCTGTCAGAATGTATGGTGTGATCTGTAGTGTATGGTGTGATCTGTAGTGTGCTGTCTGAATGTATGGTATGATCTGTAGTGTATGGTGTGATCTGTAGTGTGTGGTGTGATTTGTAGTGTCTGGTGTGATCTGTAGTGTATGGTGTGATCTGTAGTGTGTGGTGTGATCTGTAGTGTGTGGTGTGATCTGCAGTGCGCTGTCTGAATGTATGGTATGATCTGTAGTGTAAGGTGTGATCTGTAGTGCGCTGTCTGAATGTATGATGTGATCTGTACTGTGTGCTGTGATCTGTAGTGTATGGTGTGATCTGTAGTGTATGGTGTGATCTGTAGTGTATGGTGTGATCTGTAGTGCGCTGTCTAAATGCATGGTGTGATCTGTAGTGTATGGTGTGATCTGTAGTGTGCTGTCTGAATGTATGGTGTGATCTGTAGTGTGTGGTGTGATCTGTAGTGTATGGTGTAATCTGCAGTGTGCTGTCTGAATATATGGTGTGATCTGTATTGTGCTGTCTGAATGTACGGTGTGATCTGTAGTTTGTGGTGTGATGTGTAGTGTGTGGTGTGATCTGTATTGAATGGTGTGATCTGCAGTGTTTGGTGTGATCGGTAGTGTATGGTGTGATCTGTAGTGTGCAGTCTGAATGTATGGTGTCATCTGTAGTGTGCTGTCTGAATGTATGGTGTGATCTGTAGTGTGTGGTGTGATCTGTAGTGTGTGGTGCGATCTGTAGTGTATGGTGTGATCTGTAGTGTGTGGTGTGATCTGTAGTGTGTAGTGTGATCTGTAGTGTGCTGTCTGAATGTATGGTGTGATCTGTAGCGTATGGTGTGATCTGTAGTGTATGGTGTGATCTGTAGTGTGCTGTTTGAACGTATGGTGTGATCTGCAGTGTGTTGTGTGATCTGCAGTGTATGGTGTGATCTGTAGTGTGCTGTCTGAATGTATGGTGTGATCTTTAGAGTTTGGTGTGATCTGTAGTGTATGGTGTGATCTGTAGTGTTTGGTGTGATCTGTAGGTTGCTGACTGAATGTATGGTGTGCTCTGTAGTGTATGGTGTGATCTGTAGTGCGTAGTGTAATCTGTAGTGTATGGTGTGATCTGCAGTGTATGGTGTGATCTGTAGTGTGTGGTGTGATCTATAGTGTGTGGTGTGATCTGCAGTGTATGGTGTGATCTGCAGTGCGCTGTCTGAATGTATGGTGTGATCTGTAGTGTGCTGTCTGAATGTACGGTGTGATCTGTAGTGTGCTGTCTGAATGTATGGTGTGATCTGTAGTGTGTGGTGTGATCTGTAATGTAAGGTGTGATCTGTAGTGTGTGGTGTGATCTGTAGTGTGTGGTGTGATCTGTAGTGTGCTGTCTGAATGTGTGGTGTGATCTGTAGTGTATGGTGTGATCTGTAGTGTGTGGTGTGATCTGTAGTGTGCTGTCTGAATGTATGGTGTGATCTGTAGTGTATGGTGTGATCTGTAGTGTGTGGTGTGATCTGTAGTGTATGGTGTGATCTGTAGTGTATGGTGTGATCTGTAGTGTGTGGTGTGATCTGTAGTGTGTGGTGTGATCTGCAGTGTGCTGTCTGAATGTATGGTGTGATCTGCAGTGTGTGGTGTGATCTATAGTGTGTGGTGTGACCTGTAGTGTATGGTGTGATCTGCAGTGTGCTGTCTGAATGTATGGTGTGATCTGTAGTGTGCTCTCTGAATGTACGGTGTGATCTGTAGTGTGCTGTCTGAATGTATGGTGTGATCTGTAGTGTGTGGTGTGATCTGTAGTGTGCTGTCTGAATGTATGGTGTGATCTGCAGTGTATGGTGTGATCTGTAGTGTGTGGTGTGATCTGTAGTGTGTGGTGTGATCTGCAGTGTGCTGTCTGAATGTATGGTATGATCTGTAGTGTATGGTGTGATCTGTAGTGCGCTGTCTTAAAGTACGGTGTGATATGTAGTGTATGGTTTGATCTGTAGTGTATGGTGTGATCTGTAGTGTGTGGTGTGATCTGTAGTGTAAGGTGTGATCTGTAGTGAGTGGTGTGTTCCGTAGTGTGTGGTGTGATCTGCAGTGTGCTGTCTGAATGTATGGTATGATCTGTAGTGTAGGTGTGATCTGTAGTGCGCTGTCTTAAAGTACGGTGTGATCTGTAGTGTATGGTGTGATCTGTAGTGTATGGTGTGATCTGTAGAGTATGGTGTGATCTGTAGCGCGCTGTCTGAATGTATGGTGTGATCTTTAGTGTATGGTGTGATCTGTAGTGTGCTGTCTGAATGTATGGTGTGATCTGTAGTGTGCTGTCTGAATGTATGGTATGATCTATAGTGTATGGTGTGATCTGTAGTGTGTGGTGTGATTTGTAGCGCGCTGTCTGAATGTATGGTATGATCTGTAGTGTTTGGTGTGATCTGTAGTGTATGGTCTGATCTGTAGTGTGTGGTGTGTTATATAGTGTGTGGTGTGATCTGCAGTGTCTGTCAGAATGTATGGTGTGATCTGTAGTGTGCTGTCTGAATGTACGGTGTGATCTGTAGTGTGCTGTCTGAATGTATGGTGTGATCTGTAGTGTGTGGTGTGATCTGTAGTGTAAGGTGTGATCTGTAGTGTGTGGTGTGATCTGTAGTCTGTGGTGTAATCTGTATTGTGCTGTCTGAATGTATGGTGTGATCTGTAGTGTATGGTGTGAACTGTAGTGTGTGGTGTGATCTGCAGTTTGCTCTCTGAATGTATGCTGTCATCTGTAGTGTATGGTGTGATCTGTAGTGTGTTGTGTGATCTGTAGTGTGTGGTGTGATGTGCAGTGTGCTGTCTGAATGTATGGTATGATCTGTAGTGTATGGTGTGATCTGTAGTGCGATGTCTGAAAGTACGGTGTGATCTGTAGTGTATGGTGTGATCTGTAGTGTATGGTGAGATCTTTAGTGTGTGGTGTGTTCTGTAGTGCGCTGTCTGAATGTATGGTGTGATCTGTAGTGTATGGTGTGATCTGTAGTGTGCTGTCTGAATGTATGGTGTGATATGTAGTGTGCTGTCTGAATGTATCGTATGATCTGTAGTGTATGGTGTGATCTGTAGTGCGTGGTGTGATTTGTAGTGCGCTGTCTGAATGTATGGTGTGATCTCTATTGTGCTGTCTGAATGTATGGTGTGATCTGTAGTGTGTGGTGTGATCTGTAGTGTATGGTGTGATCTGTAGTGTGTGGTGTGCTCTATAGTGTGTGGTGTGATTTGCAGTGTGCTGTCTGAATGTATGGTGTGATCTGTAGTGTGCTGTCTGAATGAACGGTGTGATCTGTAGTGTGTGGTGTGATCTGTAGTGTAAGGTGTGATCTGTAGTGTGTGGTGTGATCTGTAGTGTGTGGTGTGAACTGTAGTTTGCTGTCTGAATGTATTGTGTGATCTGTAGTGTATGGTGTGACCTGTAGTGTGTGGTGTGATCTGTAGTGTGCTGTCTGAATGTATGGTGTGATCTGTAGTGTATGGTGTGATCTGTAGTTTGTGGTGTGATCTGTAGTGTATGGTGTGATCTGTAGTGTATGGTGTGATCTGAAGTGTGTGGTGTGATCTGAATTGTGTGGTGTGATCTGCAGTGTGCTGTTTGAATGTATGGTATGTTCTTTAGAGTATGGTGTGATCTGTAGTGCTCTGTCCGAATGTATGGTGTGATCTGTAGTGTATGGTGTGATCTGTAGTGTATGGTGTGATCTGTAGTGTGCTGTCTGAATGTATGGTATGATCTGTAGTGTCCTGTCTGAATGTATGGTGTGATCTATAGTGTGCTGTGTGATCTGTAGTGTGTGGTGTGATCTGTAGTGTGTGGTGTGATCTATAGTGTGTGGTGTGGTCTGTAGTGTATGGTGTGATCTGTAGTGTGCTGTCTGAATGTATGGTGTGATCTGTAGTGTGTGGTGTGATCTGTAGTGTACGGTGTGCTCTGCAGTGTATGGTGTGATCTGTAGTGTGCTGTCTGAATGTATGGTGTGATCTGTAGTGTGTGGTGTGATCTGAAGTGTATGGTGTGATCTGTAGTGTTATGTCTGAATGTATGGTGTGATCTGTAGTGTGCTGTCTGGATGTATGGTGTGATCTGTAGTGTGTGGTGTGATCTGTAGTGTAAGGTGTGATCTGTAGTGTGTGGTGTGATCTGTAGTGTGTGGTGTGATCTGTAGTGTGCTGTCTGAATGTATGGTGTGATCTGTAGTGTATGGTGTGATCTGTAGTGTGTGGTGTGATCTGTAGTGTATGGTGTGATCTGTAGTGTATGGTGTGATCTGTAGTGTGTGGTGTGATCTGAAGTGTGTGGTGTGATCTGCAGTGTGCTGTCTGAATGTATGGTATGATCTGTAGTGTATGGTGTTATCTGTAGTGTATGGTGTGATCTGTAGTGTTTGGTGTGATCTGTAGTGCGCTGTCAGAATGTATGGTGTGATCTGTAGTGTATGGTGTGATCTGTAGTGTGCTGTCTGAATGTATGGTATGATCTGTAGTGTATGGTGTGATCTGTAGTGTGTGGTGTGATTTGTAGTGCGCTGTCTGAATGTATGGTGTGATCTGTAGTGTGCTCTCTGAATCTATTGTGTGGTCTGTAGTGTGTGGTGTTATCTGTAGTGTATGGTGTGATCTGTAGATTGTGGTGTGATCTATAGTGTGTGGTGTGATCTGAAGTGTGCTCTCTGAATGTATGGTGTGATCTGTAGCATATGCTGTGATCTGTAGTGTGCTGTCTGAATGTATGGTGTGATCTGTAGTGTATGGTGTGATCTGTAGTGTGCTGTCTGAATGTATAGTGTGATCTGTAGTGTGTGGTGTGATCTGTAGTGTGTGGTGTGATCTGTAGTGTATGGTGTGATCTGTAGTGTGCTGTCTGAATGTATGGTGTGATCTGTAGTGTGTGGTGTGATCTGAAGTGTATGGTGTGATCTGTAGTGTTATGTCTGAATGTATGGTGTGATCTGTAGTGTGCTGTCTGGATGTATGGTGTGATCTGTAGTGTGAGGTGTGATCTGTAGTGTGTGGTGTGATCTGTAGTGTAAGGTGTGATCTGTAGTGTGTGGTGTGATCTGTAGTGTGTGGTTTGATCTGTAGTGTGCTGTCTCAATGTATGGTGTGATCTGTAGTGTATGGTGTGATCTGTAGTGTGCTGTCTGAATGTATGGTGTGATCTGTAGTGTATGTTGTGATCTGTAGTGTGTGGTGTGATCTGCAGTGTCTGGTGTGATCTGTAGTGTATGGTGTGATCTGTAGTGTGTGGTGTGATCTGTAGTGTGTGGTGTGATCTGCAGTGTGCTGTCTGAATGTATGGTATGATCTGTAGTGTAAGGTGTGATCTGTAGTTCGCTGTCTGAATGTATGATGTGATCTGTACTGTGTGCTGTGATCTGTAGTGTATGGTGTGATCTGTAGTGTATGGTGTGATCTGTAGTGTATGGTGTGATCTGTAGTGAATGGTGTGATCTGTAGTGTATGGTGTGAACTGTAGTGCGCTGTCTAAATGCATGGTGTGATCTGTAGTGTATGGTGTGATCTGTAGTGTGCTGTCTGAATGTATGGTGTGATCTGTAGTGTGTGGTGTGATCTGTAGTGTATGGTGTAATCTGCAGTGTGCTGTCTGAATGTATGGTGTGATCTGTATTGTGCTGTCTGAATGTACGGTGTGATCTGTAGTTTGTGGTGTGATGTGTAGTGTGTGGTTTGATCTGTATTGAATGGTGTGATCTGCAGTGTTTGGTGTGATCGGTAGTGTGCAGTCTGAATGTATGGTGTCATCTGTAGTGTGCTGTCTGAATGTATGGTGTGATCTGTAGTGTGTGGTGTGATCTGTAGTGTGTCGTGTGATTTGTAGTGCGCTGTCTGAATGTATGGTGTGATCTGTAGGGTGCTCTCTGAATCTATTGTGTGTTGTGTAGTGTGTGGTGTTATCTGTAGTGTATGGTGTGATCTGTAGATTGTGGTGTGATCTATAGTGTGTGGTGTGATCTGAAGTGTGCTCTCTGAATGTATGGTGTGATCTGTAGCATATGCTGTGATCTGTAGTGTGCTGTCTGAATGTATGGTGTGATCTGTAGTGTATGGTGTGATCTGTAGTGTGCTGTCTGAATGTATAGTGTGATCTGTAGTGTGTGGTGTGATCTGTAGTGTGTGGTGTGATCTGTAGTGTATGGTGTGATCTGTAGTGTATGATGTGATCTGTAGTGTGTCGTGTGATCTGTAGTGTATGGTGTGATCTGTAGTGTGCTGTCTGAATGTATGGTGTGATCTGTAGTGTGTGGTGTGATCTGTAGTGTACGGTGTGCTCTGCAGTGTATGGTGTGATCTGTAGTGTGCTGTCTGAATGTATGGTGTGATGTGTAGTGTGTGGTGCGATCTGTAGGGTGTGGTGTGATCTGTAGTGTAAGGTGTGATCTGTAGTGTGTGGTGTGATCTGTAGTGTGTGGTGTGATCTGTAGTGTGCTGTCTGAATGTATGGTGTGATCTGTAGTGTATGGTGTGATCTGTAGTGTGTGGTGTGATCTGTAGTGTGCTGTCTGAATGTATGGTGTAATCTGTAGTGTATGGTGTGATCTGTAGTGTGTGGTGTGATCTGTAGTGTATGGTGTGATCTGTAGTGTATGGTGTGATCTGTAGTGTGAGGTGTGATCTGAAGTGTGTGGTGTGATCTGCAGTGTGCTGTCTGAATGTATGGTATGATCTGTAGTGTATGGTGTTATCTGTAGTGTATGGTGTGATCTGTAGTGTATGGTGTGATCTGTAGTGCGCTGTCAGAATGTATGGTGTGATCTGTAGTGTATGGTGTGATCTGTAGTGTGCTGTCTGAATGTATGGTATGATCTGTAGTGTATGGTGTGATCTGTAGTGTGTGGTGTGATTTGTAGTGTCTGGTGTGATCTGTAGTGTATGGTGTGATCTGTAGTGTGTGGTGTGATCTGTAGTGTGTGGTGTGATCTGCAGTGCGCTGTCTGAATGTATGGTATGATCTGTAGTGTAAGGTGTGATCTGTAGTGCGCTGTCTGAATGTATGATGTGATCTGTACTGTGTGCTGTGATCTGTAGTGTATGGTGTGATCTGTAGTGTATGGTGTGATCTGTAGTGTATGGTGTGATCTGTAGTGCGCTGTCTAAATGCATGGTGTGATCTGTAGTGTATGGTGTGATCTGTAGTGTGCTGTCTGAATGTATGGTGTGATCTGTAGTGTGTGGTGTGATCTGTAGTGTATGGTGTAATCTGCAGTGTGCTGTTTGAATATATGGTGTGATCTGTATTGTGCTGTCTGAATGTACGGTGTGATCTGTAGTTTGTGGTGTGATGTGTAGTGTGTGGTGTGATCTGTATTGAATGGTGTGATCTGCAGTGTTTGGTGTGATCGGTAGTGTATGGTGTGATCTGTAGTGTGCAGTCTGAATGTATGGTGTCATCTGTAGTGTGCTGTCTGAATGTATGGTGTGATCTGTAGTGTGTGGTGTGATCTGTAGTGTGTGGTGCGATCTGTAGTGTATGGTGTGATCTGTAGTGTGTGGTGTGATCTGTAGTGTGTAGTGTGATCTGTAGTGTGCTGTCTGAATGTATGGTGTGATCTGTAGCGTATGGTGTGATCTGTAGTGTATGGTGTGATCTGTAGTGTGCTGTTTGAACGTATGGTGTGATCTGCAGTGTGTTGTGTGATCTGCAGTGTATGGTGTGATCTGTAGTGTGCTGTCTGAATGTATGGTGTGATCTTTAGAGTTTGGTGTGATCTGTAGTGTATGGTGTGATCTGTAGTGTTTGGTGTGATCTGTAGGTTGCTGACTGAATGTATGGTGTGCTCTGTAGTGTATGGTGTGATCTGTAGTGCGTAGTGTAATCTGTAGTGTATGGTGTGATCTGCAGTGTATGGTGTGATCTGTAGTGTGTGGTGTGATCTATAGTGTGTGGTGTGATCTGCAGTGTATGGTGTGATCTGCAGTGTGCTGTCTGAATGTATGGTGTGATCTGTAGTGTGCTGTCTGAATGTACGGTGTGATCTGTAGTGTGCTGTCTGAATGTATGGTGTGATCTGTAGTGTGTGGCGTGATCTGTAATGTAAGGTGTGATCTGTAGTGTGTGGTGTGATCTGTAGTGTGTGGTGTGATCTGTAGTGTGCTGTCTGAATGTGTGGTGTGATCTGTAGTGTATGGTGTGATCTGTAGTGTGTGGTGTGATCTGTAGTGTGCTGTCTGAATGTATGGTGTGATCTGTAGTGTATGGTGTGATCTGTAGTGTGTGGTGTGATCTGTAGTGTATGGTGTGATCTGTAGTGTATGGTGTGATCTGTAGTGTGTGGTGTGATCTGTAGTGTGTGGTGTGATCTGCAGTGTGCTGTCTGAATGTATGGTGTGATCTGCAGTGTGTGGTGTGATCTATAGTGTGTGGTGTGACCTGTAGTGTATGGTGTGATCTGCAGTGTGCTGTCTGAATGTATGGTGTGATCTGTAGTGTGCTCTCTGAATGTACGGTGTGATCTGTAGTGTGCTGTCTGAATGTATGGTGTGATCTGTAGTGTGTGGTGTGATCTGTAGTGTGCTGTCTGAATGTATGGTGTGATCTGCAGTGTATGGTGTGATCTGTAGTGTGTGGTGTGATCTGTAGTGTGTGGTGTGATCTGCAGTGTGCTGTCTGAATGTATGGTATGATCTGTAGTGTATGGTGTGATCTGTAGTGCGCTGTCTTAAAGTACGGTGTGATATGTAGTGTATGGTTTGATCTGTAGTGTATGGTGTGATCTGTAGTGTGTGGTGTGATCTGTAGTGTAAGGTGTGATCTGTAGTGAGTGGTGTGTTCCGTAGTGTGTGGTGTGATCTGCAGTGTGCTGTCTGAATGTATGGTATGATCTGTAGTGTAGGTGTGATCTGTAGTGCGCTGTCTTAAAGTACGGTGTGATCTGTAGTGTATGGTGTGATCTGTAGTGTATGGTGTGATCTGTAGAGTATGGTGTGATCTGTAGCGCGCTGTCTGAATGTATGGTGTGATCTTTAGTGTATGGTGTGATCTGTAGTGTGCTGTCTGAATGTATGGTGTGATCTGTAGTGTGCTGTCTGAATGTATGGTATGATCTATAGTGTATGGTGTGATCTGTAGTGTGTGGTGTGATTTGTAGCGCGCTGTCTGAATGTATGGTATGATCTGTAGTGTTTGGTGTGATCTGTAGTGTATGGTCTGATCTGTAGTGTGTGGTGTGTTATATAGTGTGTGGTGTGATCTGCAGTGTCTGTCAGAATGTATGGTGTGATCTGTAGTGTGCTGTCTGAATGTACGGTGTGATCTGTAGTGTGCTGTCTGAATGTATGGTGTGATCTGTAGTGTGTGGTGTGATCTGTAGTGTAAGGTGTGATCTGTAGTGTGTGGTGTGATCTGTAGTCTGTGGTGTAATCTGTATTGTGCTGTCTGAATGTATGGTGTGATCTGTAGTGTATGGTGTGAACTGTAGTGTGTGGTGTGATCTGCAGTTTGCTCTCTGAATGTATGGTGTCATCTGTAGTGTATGGTGTGATCTGTAGTGTGTTGTGTGATCTGTAGTGTGTGGTGTGATGTGCAGTGTGCTGTCTGAATGTATGGTATGATCTGTAGTGTATGGTGTGATCTGTAGTGCGATGTCTGAAAGTACGGTGTGATCTGTAGTGTATGGTGTGATCTGTAGTGTATGGTGAGATCTTTAGTGTGTGGTGTGTTCTGTAGTGCGCTGTCTGAATGTATGGTGTGATCTGTAGTGTATGGTGTGATCTGTAGTGTGCTGTCTGAATGTATGGTGTGATATGTAGTGTGCTGTCTGAATGTATCGTATGATCTGTAGTGTATGGTGTGATCTGTAGTGCGTGGTGTGATTTGTAGTGCGCTGTCTGAATGTATGGTGTGATCTCTATTGTGCTGTCTGAATGTATGGTGTGATCTGTAGTGTGTGGTGTGATCTGTAGTGTATGGTGTGATCTGTAGTGTGTGGTGTGCTCTATAGTGTGTGGTGTGATTTGCAGTGTGCTGTCTGAATGTATGGTGTGATCTGTAGTGTGCTGTCTGAATGAACGGTGTGATCTGTAGTGTGTGGTGTGATCTGTAGTGTAAGGTGTGATCTGTAGTGTGTGGTGTGATCTGTAGTGTGTGGTGTGAACTGTAGTTTGCTGTCTGAATGTATTGTGTGATCTGTAGTGTATGGTGTGACCTGTAGTGTGTGGTGTGATCTGTAGTGTGCTGTCTGAATGTATGGTGTGATCTGTAGTGTATGGTGTGATCTGTAGTTTGTGGTGTGATCTGTAGTGTATGGTGTGATCTGTAGTGTATGGTGTGATCTGAAGTGTGTGGTGTGATCTGAATTGTGTGGTGTGATCTGCAGTGTGCTGTTTGAATGTATGGTATGTTCTTTAGAGTATGGTGTGATCTGTAGTGCTCTGTCCGAATGTATGGTGTGATCTGTAGTGTATGGTGTGATCTGTAGTGTATGGTGTGATCTGTAGTGTATGGTGTGATCTGTAGTGTGTGGAGTAATCTGTAGTGCGCTGCCTGAATGTATGGTGTGATCTGTAGTGTATGGTGTGATCTGTAGTGTATTTTGTGATCTGTAGTGCGCTGTCTGAATGTATGGTGTGATCTGTAGTGTATGGTGTGATCTGTAGTGCGTTGTTTGAATGTATGGTGTGATCTGTAGTGTATGGTGTGATCTGTAGTGTGCTGTCTGAATGTATGGTATGATCTGTAGTGTGCTGTCTGAATGTATGGTATGATCTGTAGTGTATGGTGTGATCTGTAGTGTACTGTCTGAATGTATGGTGTGATCTGTAGTGTGTGGTGTGATCTGTAGTGTGTGGTGTGATCTGTAGTGTATGGTTTGATCTGTAGTGTATGATGTGATCTGTAGTGTATGGTGTGATCTGTAGTGTATGGTGTGATCTGTAGTGTGCTGTCTGAATGTATGGTGTGATCTGTAGTGTGTTGTGTGATCTGTAGTGTATGGTGTGATCTGTAGTGTGCTTTCCGAATGAATGGTGTGATCTGTTGTGTCCTGTCTGAATGTATGGTGTGATCTGTAGTGTGTGGTGTGATCTGTAGTGTGTGGTGTGATCTGTAGTGCGCTGTCAGAATGTATGGTGTGATCTGTAGTGTATGGTGTGATCTGTAGTGTGCTGTCTGAATGTATGGTATGATCTGTAGTGTGTGGTGTGATCTGTAGTGTAAGGTGTGATCTGTAGTGTGTGGTGTGATCTGTAGTGTGTGGTGTGATCTGTAGTGTGCTGTCTGAATGTATGGTGTGATCTGTAGTGTATGGTGTGATCTGTAGTGTGTGGTGTGATCTGTAGTGTGCTGTCTGAATGTATGGTGTAATCTGTAGTGTATTGTGTGATCTGTAGTGTGTGGTGTGATCTGTAGTGTATGGTGTGATCTGTAGTGTATGGTGTGATCTGTAGTGTGTGGTGTGATCTGAAGTGTGTGGTGTGATCTGCAGTGTGCTGTCTGAATGTATGGTATGATCTGTAGTGTATGGTGTTATCTGTAGTGTATGGTGTGATCTGTAGTGTATGGTGTGATCTGTAGTGCGCTGTCAGAATGTATGGTGTGATCTGTAGTGTATGGTGTGATCTGTAGTGTGCTGTCTGAATGTATGGTATGATCTGTAGTGTATGGTGTGATCTGTAGTGTGTGGTGTGATTTGTAGTGCGCTGTCAGAATGTATGGTGTGATCTGTAGTGTATGGTGTGATCTGTAGTGTGCTGTCTGAATGTATGGTATGATCTGTAGTGTATGGTGTGATCTGTAGTGTATGGTGTGATCTGTAGTGTGCTCTCTGAATCTATTGTGTGGTCTGTAGTGTGTGGTGTGATCTGTAGTGTATGGTGTGATCTGTAGATTGTGGTGTGATCTATAGTGTGTGGTGTGATCTGAAGTGTGCTCTCTGAATGTATGGTGTGATCTGTAGCATATGCTGTGATCTGTAGTGTGCTGTCTGAATGTATGGTGTGATCTGTAGTGTATGGTGTGATCTGTAGTGTGCTGTCTGAATGTATAGTGTGATCTGTAGTGTGTGGTGTGATCTGTAGTGTGTGGTGTGATCTGTAGTGTATGGTGTGATCTGTAGTGTATGATGTGATTTGTAGTGTGTGGTGTGATCTGTAGTGTATGGTGTGATCTGTAGTGTGCTGTCTGAATGTATGGTGTGATCAGTAGTGTGTGGTGTGATCTGAAGTGTATGGTGTGATCTGTAGTGTTATGTCTGAATGTATGGTGTGATCTGTAGTGTGCTGTCTGGATGTATGGTGTGATCTGTAGTGTGTGGTGTGATCTGTAGTGTGTGGTGTGATCTGTAGTGTAAGGTGTGATCTGTAGTGTGTGGTGTGATCTGTAGTGTGTGGTTTGATCTGTAGTGTGCTGTCTCAATGTATGGTGTGATCTGTAGTGTATGGTGTGATCTGTAGTGTGTGGTGTGATCTGTAGTGTGCTGTCTGAATGTATGGTGTGATCTGTAGGGTATGTTGTGATCTGTAGTGTGTGGTGTGATCTGCAGTGTCTGGTGTGATCTGTAGTGTATGGTGTGATCTGTAGTGTGTGGTGTGATCTGTAGTGTGTGGTGTGATCTGCAGTGCGCTGTCTGAATGTATGGTATGATCTGTAGTGTAAGGTGTGATCTGTAGTGCGCTGTCTGAATGTGTGATGTGATCTGTACTGTGTGCTGTGATCTGTAGTGTATGGTGAAATCTGTAGTGTATGGTGTGATCTGTAGTGTATGGTGTGATCTGTAGTGTGCTGTCTGAATGTATGGTGTGATCTGTAGTGTGTGGTGTGATCTGTAGTGTATGGTGTAATCTGCAGTGTGCTGTCCGAATGTATGGTGTGATCTGTATTGTGCTGTCTGAATGTACGGTGTGATCTGTAGTTTGTGGTGTGATGTGTAGTGTGTGGTGTGATCTGTATTGAATGGTGTGATCTGCAGTGTTTGGTGTGATCGGTAGTGTATGGTGAGATCTGTAGTGTGCAGTCTGAATGTATGGTGTCATCTGTAGTGTGCTGTCTGAATGTATGGTGTGATCTGTAGTGTGTGGTGTGATCTGTAGTGTGTGGTGCGATCTGTAGTGTATGGTGTGACCTGTAGTGTGTGGTGTGATCTGTAGTGTATGGTGTGATCTGTAGTGTGCTGTTTGAACGTATGGTGTGATCTGCAGTGTGTGGTGTGATCTGCAGTGTATGGTGTGATCTGTAGTGTGCTGTCTGAATGTATGGTGTGATCTGTAGAGTGTGGTGTGATCTGTAGTGTATGGTGTGATCTGTAGTGTTTGGTGCGATCTGTAGGTTGCTGACTGAATGTATGGTGTGCTCTGTAGTGTATGGTTTGATCTGTAGTGCGTAGTGTAATCTGTAGTGTATGGTGTGATCTGCAGTGTATGGTGTGATCTGTAGTGTGTGGTGTGATCTATAGTGAGTGGTGTGATCTGCAGTGTATGGTGTGATCTGCAGTGTGCTGTCTGAATGTATGGTGTGATCTGTAGTGTGCTGTCTGAATGTACGGTGTGATCTGTAGTGTGCTGTCTGAATGTATGGTGTGATCTGTAGTGTGTGGTGTGTTCGGTAATGTAAGGTGTGATCTGTAGTGTGTGGTGTGATCTGTAGTGTGTAGTGTGATCTGTAGTGTGCTGTCTGAATGTGTGGTGTGATCTGTAGTGTATGGTGTGATCTGTAGTTTGTGGTGTGATCTGTAGTGTGTGGTGCGATCTGCAGTGTGCTGTCTGAATGTATGGTGTGATCTGCAGTGTGTGGTGTGATCTATAGTGTGTTGTGTGATCTGTAGTGTATGGTGTGATCTGCAGTGTGCTGTCTGAATGTATGGTGTGATCTGTAGTGTGCTCTCTGAATGTACGGTGTGATCTGTAGTGTGCTGTCTGAATGTATGGTGTGACCTGTAGTGTATGGTGTGATCTGTAGTGTGTGGTGTGATCTGTAGTGTGCTGTCTGAATGTATGGTGTAATCTGTAGTGTATGGTGTGATCTGTAGTGTGTGGTGTGATCTGTAGTGTATGGTGTGATCTGTAGTGTATGGTGTGATCTGTAGTGCGCTGCCAGAATGTATGATGTGATCTGTAGTGTATGGTGTGATCTGTAGTGTTTGGTGTGATCTGTAGTGTGCTGTCTGAATGTATGGTGTGATCTGTAGTGTGTGGTGTGATCTGTAGTGTATGGTGTGATCTGCAGTGTGCTGTCTGAATGTATGGTGCGATCTGTAGTGTGCTGTCTGAATGTACAGTGTGATCGGTAGTGTGCTGTCTGAATGTATGGTGTGATCTGTAGTGTGTGGTGTCATCTGTAGTGTGTGGTGTGATCTGTACTGCGCTGTCTGAATGTATGGTGTGATCTGTAGTGTGCTGTCTGAATGTATGGTATGATCTGTATTGTATGGTGCGATCTGTAGTGTGTGGTGTGATTTGTAGTGCGCTGTCTGAATGTATGGTGTGATCTGTAGTGTGCTGTCTGAATGTATGGTGTGATCTGTAGTGTGTGGTGTGATCTGTAGTGTATGGTGTGATCTGTAGTGTGTGGTGTGATCTATAGTGTGTGGTGTGATCTGTAGTGTGCTCTCTGAATGTATGGTGTGATCTGTAGCATATGGTGTGATCTGTAGTGTGCTGTCTGAATGTATGGTGTGATCTGTAGTGTATGGTGGGATCTGTAGTGTGCTGTCTGAATGTATGGTGTGATCTGTAGTGTTTGGTGTGATCTGTAGTGTATGGTGTGATCTGTAGTGTATGATGTGATCTGTAGTGTGTGGTGTGATCTGTAGTGTATGGTGTGATCTGTAGTGTGCTGTCTGAATGTATGGTGTGATCTGTAGTGTGTGGTGTGATCTGTAGTGTTCTTTCCGAATGTATGGTGTTATCTGTAGTGTTCTTTCCGAATGTATGGTGTGATCTGTGGTGTGCTGTCTGAATGTATGGTGTGATCTGTAGTGTGTGGTGTGATCTGTAGTGTGTGGTGTGATCTGTAGTGTAAGGTGTGATCTGTAGTGTGTGGTGTGATCTGTAGTGTGCTTTCTGAATGTATGGTGTGATCTGTAGTGTATGGTGTGATCTGTAGTGTGTGGTGTGATCTGTAGTGTGCTGTCTGAATGTATGGTGTAATCTGTAGTGTACGGTGTGATCTGTAGTGTGTGGTGTGATCTGTAGTGTATGGTGTGATCTGTAGTGTGTGGTGTGATGTGAAGTGTGTGGTGTGATCTGCAGTGTTCTGTCTGAATGTATGGTATGATCTATAGTGTATGGTGTGATCTGTAGTGCGCTGTCTGAATTAATGATGTGATCTATAGTGTATGGTGTGATCTGTAGTGTATGGTGTGATCTGTAGTGTATGGTGTGATCTGTAGAGCGCTGTCTGAATGTATGGTGTGATCTGTAGTGTATGGTGTGATCTATAGTGTGCTGTCTGGATGTATGGTGTGATCTGTAGTGTGTGGTGTGATCTGCAGTGTATGGTGTGATCAGCAGTGTGCTGTCTGATTGTATGGTGTGATCTGTAGTGTGCTGTCTGAATGTACGGTGTGATCTGTAGTGTGCTGTCTGAATGTATGGTGTGATCTGTAGTGTGTGGTGTGATCTGTAGTGTGTGGTGTGATCTGTAGTGTGCTGTCTGAATGTATGGTCTGATCTGTAGTGTATGGTGTGATTTGTAGTGTGTGGCGTAATCTGTAGTGTATTGTGTGATCTGTAGTGTATGGTGTGATCTGCAGTGTGGTGTGATCTGTAGTGTGTGGTGTGATCTGCAGTGTGCTGTCTAAATGTATGGCATGTTCTATAGTGTATGCTGTGATCTGTAGTGCGCTGTCTGAATGTATGGTGTGATCTGCAGTGTATGGTGTGATCTGTAGTGTATGGTGTGATCTGTAGTGTATGGTGTGATCTGTAGTGCGCAGTCTGAATGTATGGTGTGATCTGTAGTGTATGGTGTGATCTGTAGTGTGTGGTGTGATCTTTAGTGTGTGGTGTGATTTGATGTGTGCTGTCTCAATGTATGGTGTAATCTGTAGTGTATGTTGTGATCTGTAGTGTGTGGTGTGATCTGTAAAGTGCTGTCTGAATGTATGGTGTGATCTGTAGTGTATGGTGTGATCTGTAGTGCATGGTCTAATCTGTAGTGTATGGTGTGATCTGTAGTGTATGGTGTGATCTGTAGTGTGTGGTGTGATCTGTAGTGTGTGGTGTGATCTGCAGTGTGCTGTCTGAATGTATGTTATGATCTGTAGTGTATGGTGTGATCTGTAGTGCGCTGTCTGAAAGTACGGTGTGATCTGTAGTGTATGGTGTGATCTGTAGTGTATGGTGTGATCTGTAGTTCGCTGTCTGAATGTATGGTGTGATCTGAATTGTATGGTGTGATCAGTAGTGTGCAGTCTGAAAGTATGGTGTGTTCTGTAGTGTGCTGTCTGAATGTATGGTATGATCTGTAGTGTATGGTCTGATCTGAAGTGTGTGGTGTGATTTGTAGTGCGCTGTCTGAATGTATGGTGTGATCTGTAGTGTGCTGTCTGAATGTATGGTGTGATCTGTAGTGTGTGGTGTGATCTGTAGTGTATGTTGTGATCTGTAGTGTGTGGTGGGATCTATAGTGTGTGGTGTGATCTGCAGTGTGTTGTCTGAATGTATGGTGTGATCTGTAGTGTGCTGTCTGAATGTACGGTGTGATCTGTAGTGTGCTGTCTGAATGTATGGTGTGATCTGTAGTGTGTGGTGTGATCTGTAGTGTGTGGTGTGATCTGTATTGTGTGGTGTGATCTGTAGTGTGTGCTTTGATCTGTAGTGTGTGGGGGGATCTGTAGTGTGCTGTCTGAATGTAGGGTGTGATCTGTAGTGTGTGGTGTGATCTGTAGTGTGTGGTGTGATCTGTAGTGTAAGGTGTGATCTTTAGTGTGTGGTGTGATCTGTAGTGTGTGGTGTGATCTGTAGTGTGCTGTCTGAATGTATGGTGTGATCTGTAGTGTGTGGTGTGATCTGTAGTGTGTGGTGTGATCTGTAGTGTAAGGTGTGATCTTTAGTGTGTGGTGTGATCTGTAGTGTGTGGTGTGATCTGTAGTGTGCTGTCTGAATGTATGGTGTGATCTGTAGTGTGTGGTGTCATCTGTAGTGTGTGGTGTGATCTGTACTGCGCTGTCTGAATGTATGGTGTGATCTGTAGTGTGCTGTCTGAATGTATGGTATGATCTGTATTGTATGGTGCGATCTGTAGTGTGTGGTGTGATTTGTAGTGCGCTGTCTGAATGTATGGTGTGATCTGTAGTGTGCTGTCTGAATGTATTGGGGTGATCTGTAGTGTGTGGTGTGATCTGTAGTGTATGGTGTGATCTGTAGTGTGTGGTGTGATCTGTAGTGTGTGGTGTGATCTGTAGTGTAAGGTGTGATCTTTAGTGTGTGGTGTGATCTGTAGTGTGTGGTGTGATCTGTAGTGTGCTGTCTGAATGTATGGTGTGATCTGTAGTGTGTGGTGTCATCTGTAGTGTGTGGTGTGATCTGTACTGCGCTGTCTGAATGTATGGTGTGACCTGTAGTGTGCTGTCTGAATGTATGGTATGATCTGTATTGTATGGTGCGATCTGTAGTGTGTGGTGTGATTTGTAGTGCGCTGTCTGAATGTATGGTGTGATCTGTAGTGTGCTGTCTGAATGTATGGTGTGATCTGTAGTGTGTGGTGTGATCTGTAGTGTATGGTGTGATCTGTAGTGTGTGGTGTGATCTATAGTGTGTGGTGTGATCTGTAGTGTGCTCTCTGAATGTATGGTGTGATCTGTAGCATATGGTGTGATCTGTAGTGTGCTGTCTGAATGTATGGTGTGATCTGTAGTGTATGGTGGGATCTGTAGTGTGCTGTCTGAATGTATGGTGTGATCTGTAGTGTTTGGTGTGATCTGTAGTGTATGGTGTGATCTGTAGTGTATGATGTGATCTGTAGTGTGTGGTGTGATCTGTAGTGTATGGTGTGATCTGTAGTGTGCTGTCTGAATGTATGGTGTGATCTGTAGTGTGTGGTGTGATCTGTAGTGTTCTTTCCGAATGTATGTTGTTATCTGTAGTGTTCTTTCCGAATGTATGGTGTGATCTGTGGTGTGCTGTCTGAATGTATGGTGTGATCTGTAGTGTGTGGTGTGATCTGTAGTGTGTGGTGTGATCTGTAGTGTAAGGTGTGATCTGTAGTGTGTGGTGTGATCTGTAGTGTGCTTTCTGAATGTATGGTGTGATCTGTAGTGTATGGTGTGATCTGTAGTGTGTGGTGTGATCTGTAGTGTGCTGTCTGAATGTATGGTGTAATCTGTAGTGTACGGTGTGATCTGTAGTGTGTGGTGTGATCTGTAGTGTATGGTGTGATCTGTAGTGTATGGTGTGATCTGTAGTGTGTGGTGTGATGTGAAGTGTGTGGTGTGATCTGCAGTGTTCTGTCTGAATGTATGGCATGATCTGCAGTGTATGGTGTGATCTGTAGTGCGCTGTCTGAATTAATGATGTGATCTATAGTGTATGGTGTGATCTGTAGTGTATGGTGTGATCTGTAGTGTATGGTGTGATCTGTAGAGCGCTGTCTGAATGTATGGTGTGATCTGTAGTGTATGGTGTGATCTATAGTGTGCTGTCTGGATGTATGGTGTGATCTGTAGTGTGTGGTGTGATCTGTAGTGTATGGTGTGATCAGCAGTGTGCTGTCTGATTGTATGGTGTGATCTGTAGTGTGCTGTCTGAATGTACGGTGTGATCTGTAGTGTGCTGTCTGAATGTATGGTGTGATCTGTAGTGTGTGGTGTGATCTGTAGTGTGTGGTGTGATCTGTAGTGTGCTGTCTGAATGTATGGTCTGATCTGTAGTGTATGGTGTGATGTGTAGTGTGTGGCGTAATCTGTAGTGTATTGTGTGATCTGTAGTGTATGGTGTGATCTGCAGTGTGGTGTGATCTGTAGTGTGTGGTGTGATCTGCAGTGTGCTGTCTAAATGTATGGCATGTTCTGTAGTGTATGCTGTGATCTGTAGTGCGCTGTCTGAATGTATGGTGTGATCTGCAGTGTATGGTGTGATCTGTAGTGTATGGTGTGATCTGTAGTGTATGGTGTGATCTGTAGTGCGCAGTCTGAATGTATGGTGTGATCTGTAGTGTATGGTGTGATCTGTAGTGTGTGGTGTGATCTTTAGTGTGTGGTGTGATTTGATGTGTGCTGTCTCAATGTATGGTGTGATCTGTAGTGTATGTTGTGATCTGTAGTGTGTGGTGTGATCTGTATTGTGCTGTCTGAATGTATGGTGTGATCTGTAGTGTATGGTGTGATCTGTAGTGCGTGGTCTAATCTGTAGTGTATGGTGTGATCTGTAGTGTATGGTGTGATCTGTAGTGTGTGGTGTGATCTGTAGTGTGTGGTGTGATCTGCAGTGTGCTGTCTGAATGTATGTTATGATCTGTAGTGTATGGTGTGATCTGTAGTGCGCTGTCTGAAAGTACGGTGTGATCTGTAGTGTATGGTGTGATCTGTAGTGTATGGTGTGATCTGTAGTTCGCTGTCTGAATGTATGGTGTGATCTGAATTGTATGGTGTGATCAGTAGTGTGCAGTCTGAATGTATGGTGTGTTCTGTAGTGTGCTGTCTGAATGTATGGTATGATCTGTAGTGTATGGTCTGATCTGAAGTGTGTGGTGTGATTTGTAGTGCGCTGTCTGAATGTATGGTGTGATCTGTAGTGTGCTGTCTGAATGTATGGTGTGATCTGTAGTGTGTGGTGTGATCTGTAGTGTATGTTGTGATCTGTAGTGTGTGGTGTGATCTATAGTGTGTGGTGTGATCTGCAGTGTGTTGTCTGAATGTATGGTGTGATCTGTAGTGTGCTGTCTGAATGTACGGTGTGATCTGTAGTGTGCTGTCTGAATGTATGGTGTGATCTGTAGTGTGTGGTGTGATCTGTAGTGTGTGGTGTGATCTGTATTGTGTGGTGTGATCTGTAGTGTGTGCTTTGATCTGTAGTGTGTGGGGGGATCTGTAGTGTGCTGTCTGAATGTAGGGTGTGATCTGTAGTGTGTGGTGTGATCTGTAGTGTGTGGTGTGATCTGTAGTGTAAGGTGTGATCTTTAGTGTGTGGTGTGATCTGTAGTGTGTGGTGTGATCTGTAGTGTGCTGTCTGAATGTATGGTGTGATCTGTAGTGTGTGGTGTGATCTGTAGTGTGTGGTGTGATCTGTAGTGTAAGGTGTGATCTTTAGTGTGTGGTGTGATCTGTAGTGTGTGGTGTGATCTGTAGTGTGCTGTCTGAATGTATGGTGTGATCTGTAGTGTGTGGTGTCATCTGTAGTGTGTGGTGTGATCTGTACTGCGCTGTCTGAATGTATGGTGTGATGTGTAGTGTGATGTCAGAATGTATGGTATGATCTGTATTGTATGGTGCGATCTGTAGTGTGTGGTGTGATTTGTAGTGCGCTGTCTGAATGTATGGTGTGATCTGTAGTGTGCTGTCTGAATGTATGGTGTGATCTGTAGTGTGTGGTGTGATCTGTAGTGTATGGTGTGATCTGTAGTGTGTGGTGTGATCTATAGTGTGTGGTGTGATCTGTAGTGTGCTCTCTGAATGTATGGTGTGATCTGTAGCATATGGTGTGATCTGTAGTGTGCTGTCTGAATGTATGGTGTGATCTGTAGTGTATGGTGGGATCTGTAGTGTGCTGTCTGAATGTATGGTGTGATCTGTAGTGTTTGGTGTGATCTGTAGTGTATGGTGTGATCTGTAGTGTATGATGTGATCTGTAGTGTGTGGTGTGATCTGTAGTGTATGGTGTGATCTGTAGTGTGCTGTCTGAATGTATGGTGTGATCTGTAGTGTGTGGTGTGAACTGTAGTGTTCTTTCCGAATGTATGGTGTTATCTGTAGTGTTCTTTCCGAATGTATGGTGTGATCTGTGGTGTGCTGTCTGAATGTATGGTGTGATCTGTAGTGTGTGGTGTGATCTGTAGTGTGTGGTGTGATCTGTAGTGTAAGGTGTGATCTGTAGTGTGTGGTGTGATCTGTAGTGTGCTTTCTGAATGTATGGTGTGATCTGTAGTGTATGGTGTGATCTGTAGTGTGTGGTGTGATCTGTAGTGTGCTGTCTGAATGTATGGTATGATCTGTAGTGTATGGTCTGATCTGAAGTGTGTGGTGTGATTTGTAGTGCGCTGTCTGAATGTATGGTGTGATCTGTAGTGTGCTGTCTGAATGTATGGTGTGATCTGTAGTGTGTGGTGTGATCTGTAGTGTATGTTGTGATCTGTAGTGTGTGGTGTGATCTATAGTGTGTGGTGTGATCTGCAGTGTGTTGTCTGAATGTATGGTGTGATCTGTAGTGTGCTGTCTGAATGTACGGTGTGATCTGTAGTGTGCTGTCTGAATGTATGGTGTGATCTGTAGTGTGTGGTGTGATCTGTAGTGTGTGGTGTGATCTGTATTGTGTGGTGTGATCTGTAGTGTGTGCTTTGATCTGTAGTGTGTGGGGGGATCTGTAGTGTGCTGTCTGAATGTAGGGTGTGATCTGTAGTGTGTGGTGTGATCTGTAGTGTGTGGTGTGATCTGTAGTGTAAGGTGTGATCTTTAGTGTGTGGTGTGATCTGTAGTGTGTGGTGTGATCTGTAGTGTGCTGTCTGAATGTATGGTGTGATCTGTAGTGTGTGGTGTGATCTGTAGTGTGTGGTGTGATCTGTAGTGTAAGGTGTGATCTTTAGTGTGTGGTGTGATCTGTAGTGTGTGGTGTGATCTGTAGTGTGCTGTCTGAATGTATGGTGTGATCTGTAGTGTGTGGTGTCATCTGTAGTGTGTGGTGTGATCTGTACTGCGCTGTCTGAATGTATGGTGTGATCTGTAGTGTGCTGTCTGAATGTATGGTATGATCTGTATTGTATGGTGCGATCTGTAGTGTGTGGTGTGATTTGTAGTGCGCTGTCTGAATGTATGGTGTGATCTGTAGTGTGCTGTCTGAATGTATTGGGGTGATCTGTAGTGTGTGGTGTGATCTGTAGTGTATGGTGTGATCTGTAGTGTGTGGTGTGATCTGTAGTGTGTGGTGTGATCTGTAGTGTAAGGTGTGATCTTTAGTGTGTGGTGTGATCTGTAGTGTGTGGTGTGATCTGTAGTGTGCTGTCTGAATGTATGGTGTGATCTGTAGTGTGTGGTGTCATCTGTAGTGTGTGGTGTGATCTGTACTGCGCTGTCTGAATGTATGGTGTGACCTGTAGTGTGCTGTCTGAATGTATGGTATGATCTGTATTGTATGGTGCGATCTGTAGTGTGTGGTGTGATTTGTAGTGCGCTGTCTGAATGTATGGTGTGATCTGTAGTGTGCTGTCTGAATGTATGGTGTGATCTGTAGTGTGTGGTGTGATCTGTAGTGTATGGTGTGATCTGTAGTGTGTGGTGTGATCTATAGTGTGTGGTGTGATCTGTAGTGTGCTCTCTGAATGTATGGTGAAATCTGTAGCATATGGTGTGATCTGTAGTGTGCTGTCTGAATGTATGGTGTGATCTGTAGTGTATGGTGGGATCTGTAGTGTGCTGTCTGAATGTATGGTGTGATCTGTAGTGTTTGGTGTGATCTGTAGTGTATGGTGTGATCTGTAGTGTATGATGTGATCTGTAGTGTGTGGTGTGATCTGTAGTGTATGGTGTGATCTGTAGTGTGCTGTCTGAATGTATGGTGTGATCTGTAGTGTGTGGTGTGATCTGTAGTGTTCTTTCCGAATGTATGGTGTTATCTGTAGTGTTCTTTCCGAATGTATGGTGTGATCTGTGGTGTGCTGTCTGAATGTATGGTGTGATCTGTAGTGTGTGGTGTGATCTGTAGTGTGTGGTGTGATCTGTAGTGTAAGGTGTGATCTGTAGTGTGTGGTGTGATCTGTAGTGTGCTTTCTGAATGTATGGTGTGATCTGTAGTGTATGGTGTGATCTGTAGTGTGTGGTGTGATCTGTAGTGTGCTGTCTGAATGTATGGTGTAATCTGTAGTGTACGGTGTGATCTGTAGTGTGTGGTGTGATCTGTAGTGTATGGTGTGATCTGTAGTGTATGGTGTGATCTGTAGTGTGTGGTGTGATGTGAAGTGTGTGGTGTGATCTGCAGTGTTCTGTCTGAATGTATGGTATGATCTGCAGTGTATGGTGTGATCTGTAGTGCGCTGTCTGAATTAATGATGTGATCTATAGTGTATGGTGTGATCTGTAGTGTATGGTGTGATCTGTAGTGTATGGTGTGATCTGTAGAGCGCTGTCTGAATGTATGGTGTGATCTGTAGTGTATGGTGTGATCTATAGTGTGCTGTCTGGATGTATGGTGTGATCTGTAGTGTGTGGTGTGATCTGTAGTGTATGGTGTGATCAGCAGTGTGCTGTCTGATTGTATGGTGTGATCTGTAGTGTGCTGTCTGAATGTACGGTGTGATCTGTAGTGTGCTGTCTGAATGTATGGTGTGATCTGTAGTGTGTGGTGTGATCTGTAGTGTGTGGTGTGATCTGTAGTGTGCTGTCTGAATGTATGGTCTGATCTGTAGTGTATGGTGTGATGTGTAGTGTGTGGCGTAATCTGTAGTGTATTGTGTGATCTGTAGTGTATGGTGTGATCTGCAGTGTGGTGTGATCTGTAGTGTGTGGTGTGATCTGCAGTGTGCTGTCTAAATGTATGGCATGTTCTGTAGTGTATGCTGTGATCTGTAGTGCGCTGTCTGAATGTATGGTGTGATCTGCAGTGTTTGGTGTGATCTGTAGTGTGTGGTGTGATCTGTAGTGTATGGTGTGATCTGTAGTGTATGGTGTGATCTGTAGTGTATGGTGTGATCTGTAGTGCGCAGTCTGAATGTATGGTGTGATCTGTAGTGTATGGTGTGATCTGTAGTGTGTGGTGTGATCTTTAGTGTGTGGTGTGATTTGATGTGTGCTGTCTCAATGTATGGTGTGATCTGTAGTGTATGTTGTGATCTGTAGTGTGTGGTGTGATCTATAGTGTGTGGTGTGATCTGCAGTGTGTTGTCTGAATGTATGGTGTGATCTGTAGTGTGCTGTCTGAATGTACGGTGTGATCTGTAGTGTGCTGTCTGAATGTATGGTGTGATCTGTAGTGTGTGCTTTGATCTGTAGTGTGTGGGGGGATCTGTAGTGTGCTGTCTGAATGTAGGGTGTGATCTGTAGTGTGTGGTGTGATCTGTAGTGTGTGGTGTGATCTGTAGTGTAAGGTGTGATCTTTAGTGTGTGGTGTGATCTGTAGTGTGTGGTGTGATCTGTAGTGTGCTGTCTGAATGTATGGTGTGATCTGTAGTGTGTGGTGTGATCTGTAGTGTGTGGTGTGATCTGTAGTGTAAGGTGTGATCTTTAGTGTGTGGTGTGATCTGTAGTGTGTGGTGTGATCTGTAGTGTGCTGTCTGAATGTATGGTGTGATCTGTAGTGTGTGGTGTCATCTGTAGTGTGTGGTGTGATCTGTACTGCGCTGTCTGAATGTATGGTGTGATCTGTAGTGTGCTGTCTGAATGTATGGTATGATCTGTATTGTATGGTGCGATCTGTAGTGTGTGGTGTGATTTGTAGTGCGCTGTCTGAATGTATGGTGTGATCTGTAGTGTGCTGTCTGAATGTATGGTGTGATCTGTAGTGTGTGGTGTGATCTGTAGTGTATGGTGTGATCTGTAGTGTGTGGTGTGATCTATAGTGTGTGGTGTGATCTGTAGTGTGCTCTCTGAATGTATGGTGTGATCTGTAGCATATGGTGTGATCTGTAGTGTGCTGTCTGAATGTATGGTGTGATCTGTAGTGTATGGTGGGATCTGTAGTGTGCTGTCTGAATGTATGGTGTGATCTGTAGTGTTTGGTGTGATCTGTAGTGTATGGTGTGATCTGTAGTGTATGATGTGATCTGTAGTGTGTGGTGTGATCTGTAGTGTATGGTGTGATCTGTAGTGTGCTGTCTGAATGTATGGTGTGATCTGTAGTGTGTGGTGTGATCTGTAGTGTTCTTTCCGAATGTATGGTGTTATCTGTAGTGTTCTTTCCGAATGTATGGTGTGATCTGTGGTGTGCTGTCTGAATGTATGGTGTGATCTGTAGTGTGTGGTGTGATCTGTAGTGTGTGGTGTGATCTGTAGTGTAAGGTGTGATCTGTAGTGTGTGGTGTGATCTGTAGTGTGCTTTCTGAATGTATGGTGTGATCTGTAGTGTATGGTGTGATCTGTAGTGTGTGGTGTGATCTGTAGTGTGCTGTCTGAATGTATGGTGTAATCTGTAGTGTACGGTGTGATCTGTAGTGTGTGGTGTGATCTGTAGTGTATGGTGTGATCTGTAGTGTATGGTGTGATCTGTAGTGTGTGGTGTGATGTGAAGTGTGTGGTGTGATCTGCAGTGTTCTGTCTGAATGTATGGTATGATCTGTAGTGTATGGTGTGATCTGTAGTGCGCTGTCTGAATTAATGATGTGATCTGTAGTGTATGGTGTGATCTGTAGTGTATGGTGTGATCTGTAGTGTATGGTGTGATCTGTAGAGCGCTGTCTGAATGTATGGTGTGATCTGTAGTGTATGGTGTGATCTATAGTGTGCTGTCTGGATGTATGGTGTGATCTGTAGTGTGTGGTGTGATCTGTAGTGTATGGTGTGATCAGCAGTGTGCTGTCTGATTGTATGGTGTGATCTGTAGTGTGCTGTCTGAATGTACGGTGTGATCTGTAGTGTGCTGTCTGAATGTATGGTGTGATCTGTAGTGTGTGGTGTGATCTGTAGTGTGTGGTGTGATCTGTAGTGTGCTGTCTGAATGTATGGTCTAATCTGTAGTGTATGGTGTGATGTGTAGTGTGTGGCGTAATCTGTAGTGTATTGTGTGATCTGTAGTGTATGGTGTGATCTGCAGTGTGGTGTGATCTGTAGTGTGTGGTGTGATCTGCAGTGTGCTGTCTAAATGTATGGCATGTTCTGTAGTTTATGCTGTGATCTGTAGTGCGCTGTCTGAATGTATGGTGTGATCTGCAGTGTATGGTGTGATCTGTAGTGTATGGTGTGATCTGTAGTGTATGGTGTGATCTGTAGTGCGCAGTCTGAATGTATGGTGTGATCTGTAGTGTATGGTGTGATCTGTAGTGTGTGGTGTGATCTTTAGTGTGTGGTGTGATTTGATGTGTGCTGTCTCAATGTATGGTGTGATCTGTAGTGTATGTTGTGATCTGTAGTGTGTGGTGTGATCTGTATTGTGCTGTCTGAATGTATGGTGTGATCTGTAGTGTATGGTGTGATCTGTAGTGCGTGGTCTAATCTGTAGTGTATGGTGTGATCTGTAGTGTATGGTGTGATCTGTAGTGTGTGGTGTGATCTGTAGTGTGTGGTGTGATCTGCAGTGTGCTGTCTGAATGTATGTTATGTTCTGTAGTGTATGGTGTGATCTGTAGTGCGCTGTCTGAAAGTACGGTGTGATCTGTAGTGTATGGTGTGATATGTATTGTATGGTGTGATCTGTAGTTAGCTGTCTGAATGTATGGTGTGATCTGAATTGTATGGTGTGATCAGTAGTGTGCAGTCTGAATGTATGGTGTGTTCTGTAGTGTGCTGTCTGAATGTATGGTATGATCTGTAGTGTATGGTCTGATCTGAAGTGTGTGGTGTGATTTGTAGTGCGCTGTCTGAATGTATGGTGTGATCTGTAGTGTGCTGTCTGAATGTATGGTGTGATCTGTAGTGTGTGGTGTGATCTGTAGTGTATGTTGTGATCTGTAGTGTGTGGTGTGATCTATAGTGTGTGGTGTGATCTGCAGTGTGTTGTCTGAATGTATGGTGTGATCTGTAGTGTGCTGTCTGAATGTACGGTGTGATCTGTAGTGTGCTGTCTGAATGTATGGTGTGATCTGTAGTGTGTGGTGTGATCTGTAGTGTGTGGTGTGATCTGTATTGTGTGGTGTGATCTGTAGTGTGTGCTTTGATCTGTAGTGTGTGGGGGGATCTGTAGTGTGCTGTCTGAATGTAGGGTGTGATCTGTAGTGTGTGGTGTGATCTGTAGTGTGTGGTGTGATCTGTAGTGTAAGGTGTGATCTTTAGTGTGTGGTGTGATCTGTAGTGTGTGGTGTGATCTGTAGTGTGCTGTCTGAATGTATGGTGTGATCTGTAGTGTGTGGTGTGATCTGTAGTGTGTGGTGTGATCTGTAGTGTAAGGTGTGATCTTTAGTGTGTGGTGTGATCTGTAGTGTGTGGTGTGATCTGTAGTGTGCTGTCTGAATGTATGGTGTGATCTGTAGTGTGTGGTGTCATCTGTAGTGTGTGGTGTGATCTGTACTGCGCTGTCTGAATGTATGGTGTGATCTGTAGTGTGCTGTCTGAATGTATGGTATGATCTGTATTGTATGGTGCGATCTGTAGTGTGTGGTGTGATTTGTAGTGCGCTGTCTGAATGTATGGTGTGATCTGTAGTGTGCTGTCTGAATGTATGGTGTGATCTGTAGTGTGTGGTGTGATCTGTAGTGTATGGTGTGATCTGTAGTGTGTGGTGTGATCTATAGTGTGTGGTGTGATCTGTAGTGTGCTCTCTGAATGTATGGTGTGATCTGTAGCATATGGTGTGATCTGTAGTGTGCTGTCTGAATGTATGGTGTGATCTGTAGTGTATGGTGGGATCTGTAGTGTGCTGTCTGAATGTATGGTGTGATCTGTAGTGTTTGGTGTGATCTGTAGTGTATGGTGTGATCTGTAGTGTATGATGTGATCTGTAGTGTGTGGTGTGATCTGTAGTGTATGGTGTGATCTGTAGTGTGCTGTCTGAATGTATGGTGTGATCTGTAGTGTGTGGTGTGATCTGTAGTGTTCTTTCCGAATGTATGGTGTTATCTGTAGTGTTCTTTCCGAATGTATGGTGTGATCTGTGGTGTGCTGTCTGAATGTATGGTGTGATCTGTAGTGTGTGGTGTGATCTGTAGTGTGTGGTGTGATCTGTAGTGTAAGGTGTGATCTGTAGTGTGTGGTGTGATCTGTAGTGTGCTTTCTGAATGTATGGTGTGATCTGTAGTGTATGGTGTGATCTGTAGTGTGTGGTGTGATCTGTAGTGTGCTGTCTGAATGTATGGTGTAATCTGTAGTGTACGGTGTGATCTGTAGTGTGTGGTGTGATCTGTAGTGTATGGTGTGATCTGTAGTGTATGGTGTGATCTGTAGTGTGTGGTGTGATGTGAAGTGTGTGGTGTGATCTGCAGTGTTCTGTCTGAATGTATGGTATGATCTGTAGTGTATGGTGTGATCTGTAGTGCGCTGTCTGAATTAATGATGTGATCTGTAGTGTATGGTGTGATCTGTAGTGTATGGTGTGATCTGTAGTGTATGGTGTGATCTGTAGAGCGCTGTCTGAATGTATGGTGTGATCTGTAGTGTATGGTGTGATCTATAGTGTGCTGTCTGGATGTATGGTGTGATCTGTAGTGTGTGGTGTGATCTGTAGTGTATGGTGTGATCAGCAGTGTGCTGTCTGATTGTATGGTGTGATCTGTAGTGTGCTGTCTGAATGTACGGTGTGATCTGTAGTGTGCTGTCTGAATGTATGGTGTGATCTGTAGTGTGTGGTGTGATCTGTAGTGTGTGGTGTGATCTGTAGTGTGCTGTCTGAATGTATGGTCTAATCTGTAGTGTATGGTGTGATGTGTAGTGTGTGGCGTAATCTGTAGTGTATTGTGTGATCTGTAGTGTATGGTGTGATCTGCAGTGTGGTGTGATCTGTAGTGTGTGGTGTGATCTGCAGTGTGCTGTCTAAATGTATGGCATGTTCTGTAGTTTATGCTGTGATCTGTAGTGCGCTGTCTGAATGTATGGTGTGATCTGCAGTGTATGGTGTGATCTGTAGTGTATGGTGTGATCTGTAGTGTATGGTGTGATCTGTAGTGCGCAGTCTGAATGTATGGTGTGATCTGTAGTGTATGGTGTGATCTGTAGTGTGTGGTGTGATCTTTAGTGTGTGGTGTGATTTGATGTGTGCTGTCTCAATGTATGGTGTGATCTGTAGTGTATGTTGTGATCTGTAGTGTGTGGTGTGATCTGTATTGTGCTGTCTGAATGTATGGTGTGATCTGTAGTGTATGGTGTGATCTGTAGTGCGTGGTCTAATCTGTAGTGTATGGTGTGATCTGTAGTGTATGGTGTGATCTGTAGTGTGTGGTGTGATCTGTAGTGTGTGGTGTGATCTGCAGTGTGCTGTCTGAATGTATGTTATGTTCTGTAGTGTATGGTGTGATCTGTAGTGCGCTGTCTGAAAGTACGGTGTGATCTGTAGTGTATGGTGTGATATGTATTGTATGGTGTGATCTGTAGTTCGCTGTCTGAATGTATGGTGTGATATGAATTGTATGGTGTGATCAGTAGTGTGCAGTCTGAATGTATGGTGTGTTCTGTAGTGTGCTGTCTGAATGTATGGTATGATCTGTAGTGTATGGTCTGATCTGAAGTGTGTGGTGTGATTTGTAGTGCGCTGTCTGAATGTATGGTGTGATCTGTAGTGTGCTGTCTGAATGTATGGTGTGATCTGTAGTGTGTGGTGTGATCTGTAGTGTATGTTGTGATCTGTAGTGTGTGGTGTGATCTATAGTGTGTGGTGTGATCTGCAGTGTGTTGTCTGAATGTATGGTGTGATCTGTAGTGTGCTGTCTGAATGTACGGTGTGATCTGTAGTGTGCTGTCTGAATGTATGGTGTGATCTGTAGTGTGTGGTGTGATCTGTAGTGTGTGGTGTGATCTGTATTGTGTGGTGTGATCTGTAGTGTGTGCTTTGATCTGTAGTGTGTGGGGGGATCTGTAGTGTGCTGTCTGAATGTAGGGTGTGATCTGTAGTGTGTGGTGTGATCTGTAGTGTGTGGTGTGATCTGTAGTGTAAGGTGTGATCTTTAGTGTGTGGTGTGATCTGTAGTGTGTGGTGTGATCTGTAGTATGCTGTCTGAATGTATGGTGTGATCTGTAGTGTGTGGTGTGATCTGTAGTGTGTGGTGTGATCTGTAGTGTAAGGTGTGATCTTTAGTGTGTGGTGTGATCTGTAGTGTGTGGTGTGATCTGTAGTGTGCTGTCTGAATGTATGGTGTGATCTGTAGTGTGTGGTGTCATCTGTAGTGTGTGGTGTGATCTGTACTGCGCTGTCTGAATGTATGGTGTGATCTGTAGTGTGCTGTCTGAATGTATGGTATGATCTGTATTGTATGGTGCGATCTGTAGTGTGTGGTGTGATTTGTAGTGCGCTGTCTGAATGTATGGTGTGATCTGTAGTGTGCTGTCTGAATGTATGGTGTGATCTGTAGTGTGTGGTGTGATCTGTAGTGTATGGTGTGATCTGTAGTGTGTGGTGTGATCTATAGTGTGTGGTGTGATCTGTAGTGTGCTCTCTGAATGTATGGTGTGATCTGTAGCATATGGTGTGATCTGTAGTGTGCTGTCTGAATGTATGGTGTGATCTGTAGTGTATGGTGGGATCTGTAGTGTGCTGTCTGAATGTATGGTGTGATCTGTAGTGTTTGGTGTGATCTGTAGTGTATGGAGTGATCTGTAGTGTATGATGTGATCTGTAGTGTGTGGTGTGATCTGTAGTGTATGGTGTGATCTGTAGTGTGCTGTCTGAATGTATGGTGTGATCTGTAGTGTGTGGTGTGATCTGTAGTGTTCTTTCCGAATGTATGGTGTTATCTGTAGTGTTCTTTCCGAATGTATGGTGTGATCTGTGGTGTGCTGTCTGAATGTATGGTGTGATCTGTAGTGTGTGGTGTGATCTGTAGTGTGTGGTGTGATCTGTAGTGTAAGGTGTGATCTGTAGTGTGTGGTGTGATCTGTAGTGTGCTTTCTGAATGTATGGTGTGATCTGTAGTGTATGGTGTGATCTGTAGTGTGTGGTGTGATCTGTAGTGTGCTGTCTGAATGTATGGTGTAATCTGTAGTGTACGGTGTGATCTGTAGTGTGTGGTGTGATCTGTAGTGTATGGTGTGATCTGTAGTGTATGGTGTGATCTGTAGTGTGTGGTGTGATGTGAAGTGTGTGGTGTGATCTGCAGTGTTCTGTCTGAATGTATGGTATGATCTGTAGTGTATGGTGTGATCTGTAGTGCGCTGTCTGAATTAATGATGTGATCTGTAGTGTATGGTGTGATCTGTAGTGTATGGTGTGATCTGTAGTGTATGGTGTGATCTATAGTGTGCTGTCTGGATGTATGGTGTGATCTGTAGTGTGTGGTGTGATCTGTAGTGTATGGTGTGATCAGCAGTGTGCTGTCTGATTGTATGGTGTGATCTGTAGTGTGCTGTCTGAATGTACGGTGTGATCTGTAGTGTGCTGTCTGAATGTATGGTGTGATCTGTAGTGTGTGGTGTGATCTGTAGTGTGTGGTGTGATCTGTAGTGTGCTGTCTGAATGTATGGTCTAATCTGTAGTGTATGGTGTGATGTGTAGTGTGTGGCGTAATCTGTAGTGTATTGTGTGATCTGTAGTGTATGGTGTGATCTGCAGTGTGGTGTGATCTGTAGTGTGTGGTGTGATCTGCAGTGTGCTGTCTAAATGTATGGCATGTTCTGTAGTTTATGCTGTGATCTGTAGTGCGCTGTCTGAATGTATGGTGTGATCTGCAGTGTATGGTGTGATCTGTAGTGTATGGTGTGATCTGTAGTGTATGGTGTGATCTGTAGTGCGCAGTCTGAATGTATGGTGTGATCTGTAGTGTATGGTGTGATCTGTAGTGTGTGGTGTGATCTTTAGTGTGTGGTGTGATTTGATGTGTGCTGTCTCAATGTATGGTGTGATCTGTAGTGTATGTTGTGATCTGTAGTGTGTGGTGTGATCTGTATTGTGCTGTCTGAATGTATGGTGTGATCTGTAGTGTATGGTGTGATCTGTAGTGCGTGGTCTAATCTGTAGTGTATGGTGTGATCTGTAGTGTATGGTGTGATCTGTAGTGTGTGGTGTGATCTGTAGTGTGTGGTGTGATCTGCAGTGTGCTGTCTGAATGTATGTTATGTTCTGTAGTGTATGGTGTGATCTGTAGTGCGCTGTCTGAAAGTACGGTGTGATCTGTAGTGTATGGTGTGATATGTATTGTATGGTGTGATCTGTAGTTCGCTGTCTGAATGTATGGTGTGATCTGAATTGTATGGTGTGATCAGTAGTGTGCAGTCTGAATGTATGGTGTGTTCTGTAGTGTGCTGTCTGAATGTATGGTATGATCTGTAGTGTATGGTCTGATCTGAAGTGTGTGGTGTGATTTGTAGTGCGCTGTCTGAATGTATGGTGTGATCTGTAGTGTGCTGTCTGAATGTATGGTGTGATCTGTAGTGTGTGGTGTGATCTGTAGTGTATGTTGTGATCTGTAGTGTGTGGTGTGATCTATAGTGTGTGGTGTGATCTGCAGTGTGTTGTCTGAATGTATGGTGTGATCTGTAGTGTGCTGTCTGAATGTACGGTGTGATCTGTAGTGTGCTGTCTGAATGTATGGTGTGATCTGTAGTGTGTGGTGTGATCTGTAGTGTGTGGTGTGATCTGTATTGTGTGGTGTGATCTGTAGTGTGTGCTTTGATCTGTAGTGTGTGGGGGGATCTGTAGTGTGCTGTCTGAATGTAGGGTGTGATCTGTAGTGTATGGTGTGATCTGTAGTGTGTGGTGTGATCTGTAGTGTCCTCTTTGAATGTATGGTGTGATCTGAAGTGTATGGTGTGATCTGTAGTGTGTGGTGTGATCTGTAGTGTAAGGTGTGATCTGTAGTGTGTGGTGTAATCTGTAGTGTGGTGTGTTCTGTAGTGTGCTGTCTGAATGTATGCTGTGATCTGTAGTGTATCGTGTGATCTGTAGTGTGTGGTGTGATCTGTAGTGTGCTGTCTGAATACATGGTGTGATCTGTAGTGTGTGGTGTGATCTGTAGTGTGTGGTGTGATCTGTAGTGTGTGGTGTGATCTGTAGTGTGCTGTCTGAATGTATGGTGTGATCTGTAGTGTATGGTGTGATCTGTAGTGTGTGGTGTGATCTGAAGTGTGTGGTGTGATCAGCAGTGTGCTGTCTGAATGTATGGTATGATCTGTAATGTATGGTGTGATCTGTAGTGCGCTGTCTGAATGTATGATGTGATCTGTAGCGTATGGTGGGATCTGTAGTGTATGGTGTGATCCGTAGTGCGCTGTCTGAATGTATGGTGTGATCTGTAGTGTATGGTGTGATCTGTAGTGTATGGTATGATCTGTTGTGTGCTGTCTGAATGTATGGTGTGATCTGTAGTGTGTGCTGTGATCTGTAGTGTATGGTGTGATCTGCAGTGTGCTGTCTTAATGTATGGTGTGATCTGTAGTGTTCTGTCTGAATGTACGGTGTGATCGGTAGTGTGCTGTCTGAATGTATGGTGTGATCTGTAGTGTGTGGTGTGATCTGTAGTGTGTGGTTTGATCTGTAGTGTGCTGTCTGAATGTATGGTGTGATCTGTAGTGTACGGTGTGATGTGTAGTGTGTGGTGTAATCTGTAGTGTAAAGTGTGATCTGTAGTGTATGGTGTGATCTGTAGTGTGTGGTGTGATCTGTAGTGTGTGGTGTGATCTGTAGGGCGCTGTCTGAATGTATGGTGTGATCTGTAGTGTATGGTGTGAACTGTAGAGTGCGGTCTGAATGTATGGTGTGATGTGTAGTGTTCTGTCTGAATGTATGGTATGATCTGTATTGTATGGTGTGATCTGTATTGTGTGGTGTGATTTGTAGTGCGCTGTCTGAATGTTTGGTGTGATCTGTAGTGTTCTGTCTGAACGTATGGTGTGATCTGTGCTGTGTGGTGTTATCTGTAGTATATGGTGTGATCTTTAGTGTGTGGTGTGATCTATAGTGTGTGGTGTGATCTGTAGTGTGCTCTCTGAATGTATGGTGTGATCTGTAGCATATAGTGTGATCTGTAGTGTGCTGTCTGAATGTACGGTGTGATCTGTAGTGTATGGTGTGATCTGTAGTGTACTGTCTGAATGTATGGTGTGATCTGTAGTGTGTGGTGTGATCTGCAGTGTTTGGTGTGATCTGTAGTGTATGGTGTGATCTGTAGTGTATGATGTGATCTGTAGTGTGTGGTGTGATCTGTAGTGTATGGTGTGATCTGTAGTGTGCTGTCTGAATGTATGGTGTGATCTGTAGTGTGTGGTGTGATCTGTAGTGTAGGTGTGATCTGTAGTGTGCTTTCCGAATATATGGTGTGATCTGTATTGTGCTGTCTGAATGAACGGTGTGATCTATAGTGTGTGGTGTGATCTGTAGTGTATGGTGTGATCTGTAGTGTATTTTGTGATCTGTAGTGCGCTGTCTGAATGTATGGTGTGATCTGTAGTGTATGGTGTGATCTGTAGTGCGCTGTTTGAATGTATGGTGTGATCTGTAGTGTATGGTGTGATCTGTAGTGTGCTGTCTGAATGTATGGTGTGATCTGTAGTGAGCTGTCTGAATGTATGGTATGATCTGTAGTGTATGGTGTGATCTGTAGTGTGCTGTCTGAATGTATGGTGTGATCTGTAGTGTGTGGTGTGATCTGTAGTGTGTGGTGAGATCTGTACTGCGCTGTCTGAATGTATGGTGTGATCTGTAGTGTATGGTGTGATCTGTAGTGCGCTGTTTGAATGTATGGTGTGATCTGTAGTGTATGGTGTGATCTGTAGTGTGCTGTCTGAATGTATGGTGTGATCTGTAGTGAGCTGTCTGAATGTATGGTATGATCTGTAGTGTATGGTGTGATCTGTAGTGTGCTGCCTGAATGTATGGTACGATCTGTAGTGCGCTGTTTGAATGTATGGTGTGATCTGTAGTGTATGGTGTGATCTGTAGTGTGCTGTCTGAATGTATGGTGTGATCTGTAGTGAGCTGTCTGAATGTATGGTATGATCTGTAGTGTATGGTGTGATCTGCAGTGTGCTGTCTGAATGTATGGTGTGATCTGTAGTGTGTGGTGTGATCTGTATTGTGTGGTGTGATCTGTAGTGTGTGCTTTGATCTGTAGTGTGTGGGGGGATCTGTAGTGTGCTGTCTGAATGTAGGGTGTGATCTGTAGTGTGTGGTGTGATCTGTAGTGTGTGGTGTGATCTGTAGTGTAAGGTGTGATCTTTAGTGTGTGGTGTGATCTGTAGTGTGTGGTGTGATCTGTAGTGTGCTGTCTGAATGTATGGTGTGATCTGTAGTGTGTGGTGTGATCTGTAGTGTGTGGTGTGATCTGTAGTGTAAGGTGTGATCTTTAGTGTGTGGTGTGATCTGTAGTGTGTGGTGTGATCTGTAGTGTGCTGTCTGAATGTATGGTGTGATCTGTAGTGTGTGGTGTCATCTGTAGTATGTGGTGTGATCTGTACTGCGCTGTCTGAATGTATGGTGTGATCTGTAGTGTGCTGTCTGAATGTATGGTATGATCTGTATTGTATGGTGCGATCTGTAGTGTGTGGTGTGATTTGTAGTGCGCTGTCTGAATGTATGGTGTGATCTGTAGTGTGCTGTCTGAATGTATGGTGTGATCTGTAGTGTGTGGTGTGATCTGTAGTGTATGGTGTGATCTGTAGTGTGTGGTGTGATCTGTAGTGTGTGGTGTGATCTGTAGTGTAAGGTGTGATCTTTAGTGTGTGGTGTGATCTGTAGTGTGTGGTGTGATCTGTAGTGTGCTGTCTGAATGTATGGTGTGATCTGTAGTGTGTGGTGTCATCTGTAGTGTGTGGTGTGATCTGTACTGCGCTGTCTGAATGTATGGTGTGACCTGTAGTGTGCTGTCTGAATGTATGGTATGATCTGTATTGTATGGTGCGATCTGTAGTGTGTGGTGTGATTTGTAGTGCGCTGTCTGAATGTATGGTGTGATCTGTAGTGTGCTGTCTGAATGTATGGTGTGATCTGTAGTGTGTGGTGTGATCTGTAGTGTATGGTGTGATCTGTAGTGTGTGGTGTGATCTATAGTGTGTGGTGTGATCTGTAGTGTGCTCTCTGAATGTATGGTGTGATCTGTAGCATATGGTGTGATCTGTAGTGTGCTGTCTGAATGTATGGTGTGATCTGTAGTGTATGGTGGGATCTGTAGTGTGCTGTCTGAATGTATGGTGTGATCTGTAGTGTTTGGTGTGATCTGTAGTGTATGGTGTGATCTGTAGTGTATGATGTGATCTGTAGTGTGTGGTGTGATCTGTAGTGTATGGTGTGATCTGTAGTGTGCTGTCTGAATGTATGGTGTGATCTGTAGTGTGTGGTGTGATCTGTAGTGTTCTTTCCGAATGTATGGTGTTATCTGTAGTGTTCTTTCCGAATGTATGGTGTGATCTGTGGTGTGCTGTCTGAATGTATGGTGTGATCTGTAGTGTGTGGTGTGATCTGTAGTGTGTGGTGTGATCTGTAGTGTAAGGTGTGATCTGTAGTGTGTGGTGTGATCTGTAGTGTGCTTTCTGAATGTATGGTGTGATCTGTAGTGTATGGTGTGATCTTTAGTGTGTGGTGTGATCTGTAGTGTGCTGTCTGAATGTATGGTGTAATCTGTAGTGTACGGTGTGATCTGTAGTGTGTGGTGTGATCTGTAGTGTATGGTGTGATCTGTAGTGTATGGTGTGATCTGTAGTGTGTGGTGTGATGTGAAGTGTGTGGTGTGATCTGCAGTGTTCTGTCTGAATGTATGGTATGATCTGCAGTGTATGGTGTGATCTGTAGTGCGCTGTCTGAATTAATGATGTGATCTATAGTGTATGGTGTGATCTGTAGTGTATGGTGTGATCTGTAGTGTATGGTGTGATCTGTAGAGCGCTGTCTGAATGTATGGTGTGATCTGTAGTGTATGGTGTGATCTATAGTGTGCTGTCTGGATGTATGGTGTGATCTGTAGTGTGTGGTGTGATCTGTAGTGTATGGTGTGATCAGCAGTGTGCTGTCTGATTGTATGGTGTGATCTGTAGTGTGCTGTCTGAATGTACGGTGTGATCTGTAGTGTGCTGTCTGAATGTATGGTGTGATCTGTAGTGTGTGGTGTGATCTGTAGTGTGTGGTGTGATCTGTAGTGTGCTGTCTGAATGTATGGTCTGATCTGTAGTGTATGGTGTGATGTGTAGTGTGTGGCGTAATCTGTAGTGTATTGTGTGATCTGTAGTGTATGGTGTGATCTGCAGTGTGGTGTGATCTGTAGTGTGTGGTGTGATCTGCAGTGTGCTGTCTAAATGTATGGCATGTTCTGTAGTGTATGCTGTGATCTGTAGTGCGCTGTCTGAATGTATGGTGTGATCTGCAGTGTATGGTGTGATCTGTAGTGTATGGTGTGATCTGTAGTGTATGGTGTGATCTGTAGTGCGCAGTCTGAATGTATGGTGTGATCTGTAGTGTATGGTGTGATCTGTAGTGTGTGGTGTGATCTTTAGTGTGTGGTGTGATTTGATGTGTGCTGTCTCAATGTATGGTGTGATCTGTAGTGTATGTTGTGATCTGTAGTGTGTGGTGTGATCTGTATTGTGCTGTCTGAATGTATGGTGTGATCTGTAGTGTATGGTGTGATCTGTAGTGCGTGGTCTAATCTGTAGTGTATGGTGTGATCTGTAGTGTATGGTGTGATCTGTAGTGTGTGGTGTGATCTGTAGTGTGTGGTGTGATCTGCAGTGTGCTGTCTGAATGTATGTTATGATCTGCAGTGAATGGTGTGATCTGTAGTGCGCTGTCTGAAAGTACGGTGTGATCTGTAGTGTATGGTGTGATCTGTAGTGTATGGTGTGATCTGTAGTTCGCTGTCTGAATGTATGGTGTGATCTGAATTGTATGGTGTGATCAGTAGTGTGCAGTCTGAATGTATGGTGTGTTCTGTAGTGTGCTGTCTGAATGTATGGTATGATCTGTAGTGTATGGTCTGATCTGAAGTGTGTGGTGTGATTTGTAGTGCGCTGTCTGAATGTATGGTGTGATCTGTAGTGTGCTGTCTGAATGTATGGTGTGATCTGTAGTGTGTGGTGTGATCTGTAGTGTATGTTGTGATCTGTAGTGTGTGGTGTGATCTATAGTGTGTGGTGTGATCTGCAGTGTGTTGTCTGAATGTATGGTGTGATCTGTAGTGTGCTGTCTGAATGTACGGTGTGATCTGTAGTGTGCTGTCTGAATGTATGGTGTGATCTGTAGTGTGTGGTGTGATCTGTAGTGTGTGGTGTGATCTGTATTGTGTGGTGTGATCTGTAGTGTGTGCTTTGATCTGTAGTGTGTGGGGGGATCTGTAGTTTGCTGTCTGAATGTAGGGTGTGATCTGTAGTGTGTGGTGTGATCTGTAGTGTGTGGTGTGATCTGTAGTGTAAGGTGTGATCTTTAGTGTGTGGTGTGATCTGTAGTGTGTGGTGTGATCTGTAGTGTGCTGTCTGAATGTATGGTGTGATCTGTAGTGTGTGGTGTGATCTGTAGTGTGTGGTGTGATCTGTAGTGTAAGGTGTGATCTTTAGTGTGTGGTGTGATCTGTAGTGTGTGGTGTGATCTGTAGTGTGCTGTCTGAATGTATGGTGTGATCTGTAGTGTGTGGTGTCATCTGTAGTGTGTGGTGTGATCTGTACTGCGCTGTCTGAATGTATGGTGTGATCTGTAGTGTGCTGTCTGAATGTATGGTATGATCTGTATTGTATGGTGCGATCTGTAGTGTGTGGTGTGATTTGTAGTGCGCTGTCTGAATGTATGGTGTGATCTGTAGTGTGCTGTCTGAATGTATGGTGTGATCTGTAGTGTGTGGTGTGATCTGTAGTGTATGGTGTGATCTGTAGTGTGTGGTGTGATCTATAGTGTGTGGTGTGATCTGTAGTGTGCTCTCTGAATGTATGGTGTGATCTGTAGCATATGGTGTGATCTGTAGTGTGCTGTCTGAATGTATGGTGTGATCTGTAGTGTATGGTGGGATCTGTAGTGTGCTGTCTGAATGTATGGTGTGATCTGTAGTGTTTGGTGTGATCTGTAGTGTATGATGTGATCTGTAGTGTGTGGTGTGATCTGTAGTGTATGGTGTGATCTGTAGTGTGCTGTCTGAATGTATGGTGTGATCTGTAGTGTGTGGTGTGATCTGTAGTGTTCTTTCCGAATGTATGGTGTTATCTGTAGTGTTCTTTCCGAATGTATGGTGGGATCTGTAGTGTGCTGTCTGAATGTATGGTGTGATCTGTAGTGTTTGGTGTGATCTGTAGTGTATGATGTGATCTGTAGTGTGTGGTGTGATCTGTAGTGTATGGTGTGATCTGTAGTGTGCTGTCTGAATGTTTGGTGTGATCTGTAGTGTGTGGTGTGATCTGTAGTGTTCTTTCCGAATGTATCGTGTTATCTGTAGTGTTCTTTCCGAATGTATGGTGTGATCTGTGGTGTGCTGTCTGAATGTATGGTGTGATCTGTAGTGTGTGGTGTGATCTGTAGTGTGTGGTGTGATCTGTAGTGTAAGGTGTGATCTGTAGTGTGTGGTGTGATCTGTAGTGTGCTTTCTGAATGTATGGTGTGATCTGTAGTGTATGGTGTGATCTTTAGTGTGTGGTGTGATCTGTAGTGTGCTGTCTGAATGTATGGTGTAATCTGTAGTGTACGGTGTGATCTGTAGTGTGTGGTGTGATCTGTAGTGTATGGTGTGATCTGTAGTGTATGGTGTGATCTGTAGTGTGTGGTGTGATGTGAAGTGTGTGGTGTGATCTGCAGTGTTCTGTCTGAATGTATGGTATGATCTGCAGTGTATGGTGTGATCTGTAGTGCGCTGTCTGAATTAATGATGTGATCTATAGTGTATGGTGTGATCTGTAGTGTATGGTGTGATCTGTAGTGTATGGTGTGATCTGTAGAGCGCTGTCTGAATGTATGGTGTGATCTGTAGTGTATGGTGTGATCTATAGTGTGCTGTCTGGATGTATGGTGTGATCTGTAGTGTGTGGTGTGATCTGTAGTGTATGGTGTGATCAGCAGTGTGCTGTCTGATTGTATGGTGTGATCTGTAGTGTGCTGTCTGAATGTACGGTGTGATCTGTAGTGTGCTGTCTGAATGTATGGTGTGATCTGTAGTGTGTGGTGTGATCTGTAGTGTGTGGTGTGATCTGTAGTGTGCTGTCTGAATGTATGGTCTGATCTGTAGTGTATGGTGTGATGTGTAGTGTGTGGCGTAATCTGTAGTGTATTGTGTGATCTGTAGTGTATGGTGTGATCTGCAGTGTGGTGTGATCTGTAGTGTGTGGTGTGATCTGCAGTGTGCTGTCTAAATGTATGGCATGTTCTGTAGTGTATGCTGTGATCTGTAGTGCGCTGTCTGAATGTATGGTGTGATCTGCAGTGTATGGTGTGATCTGTAGTGTATGGTGTGATCTGTAGTGTATGGTGTGATCTGTAGTGCGCAGTCTGAATGTATGGTGTGATCTGTAGTGTATGGTGTGATCTGTAGTGTGTGGTGTGATCTTTAGTGTGTGGTGTGATTTGATGTGTGCTGTCTCAATGTATGGTGTGATCTGTAGTGTATGTTGTGATCTGTAGTGTGTGGTGTGATCTGTATTGTGCTGTCTGAATGTATGGTGTGATCTGTAGTGTATGGTGTGATCTGTAGTGCGTGGTCTAATCTGTAGTGTATGGTGTGATCTGTAGTGTATGGTGTGATCTGTAGTGTGTGGTGTGATCTGTAGTGTGTGGTGTGATCTGCAGTGTGCTGTCTGAATGTATGTTATGATCTGCAGTGAATGGTGTGATCTGTAGTGCGCTGTCTGAAAGTACGGTGTGATCTGTAGTGTATGGTGTGATCTGTAGTGTATGGTGTGATCTGTAGTTCGCTGTCTGAATGTATGGTGTGATCTGAATTGTATGGTGTGATCAGTAGTGTGCAGTCTGAATGTATGGTGTGTTCTGTAGTGTGCTGTCTGAATGTATGGTATGATCTGTAGTGTATGGTCTGATCTGAAGTGTGTGGTGTGATTTGTAGTGCGCTGTCTGAATGTATGGTGTGATCTGTAGTGTGCTGTCTGAATGTATGGTGTGATCTGTAGTGTGTGGTGTGATCTGTAGTGTATGTTGTGATCTGTAGTGTGTGGTGTGATCTATAGTGTGTGGTGTGATCTGCAGTGTGTTGTCTGAATGTATGGTGTGATCTGTAGTGTGCTGTCTGAATGTACGGTGTGATCTGTAGTGTGCTGTCTGAATGTATGGTGTGATCTGTAGTGTGTGGTGTGATCTGTAGTGTGTGGTGTGATCTGTATTGTGTGGTGTGATCTGTAGTGTGTGCTTTGATCTGTAGTGTGTGGGGGGATCTGTAGTTTGCTGTCTGAATGTAGGGTGTGATCTGTAGTGTGTGGTGTGATCTGTAGTGTGTGGTGTGATCTGTAGTGTAAGGTGTGATCTTTAGTGTGTGGTGTGATCTGTAGTGTGTGGTGTGATCTGTAGTGTGCTGTCTGAATGTATGGTGTGATCTGTAGTGTGTGGTGTGATCTGTAGTGTGTGGTGTGATCTGTAGTGTAAGGTGTGATCTTTAGTGTGTGGTGTGATCTGTAGTGTGTGGTGTGATCTGTAGTGTGCTGTCTGAATGTATGGTGTGATCTGTAGTGTGTGGTGTCATCTGTAGTGTGTGGTGTGATCTGTACTGCGCTGTCTGAATGTATGGTGTGATCTGTAGTGTGCTGTCTGAATGTATGGTATGATCTGTATTGTATGGTGCGATCTGTAGTGTGTGGTGTGATTTGTAGTGCGCTGTCTGAATGTATGGTGTGATCTGTAGTGTGCTGTCTGAATGTATGGTGTGATCTGTAGTGTGTGGTGTGATCTGTAGTGTATGGTGTGATCTGTAGTGTGTGGTGTGATCTATAGTGTGTGGTGTGATCTGTAGTGTGCTCTCTGAATGTATGGTGTGATCTGTAGCATATGGTGTGATCTGTAGTGTGCTGTCTGAATGTATGGTGTGATCTGTAGTGTATGGTGGGATCTGTAGTGTGCTGTCTGAATGTATGGTGTGATCTGTAGTGTTTGGTGTGATCTGTAGTGTATGATGTGATCTGTAGTGTGTGGTGTGATCTGTAGTGTATGGTGTGATCTGTAGTGTGCTGTCTGAATGTATGGTGTGATCTGTAGTGTGTGGTGTGATCTGTAGTGTTCTTTCCGAATGTATGGTGTTATCTGTAGTGTTCTTTCCGAATGTATGGTGGGATCTGTAGTGTGCTGTCTGAATGTATGGTGTGATCTGTAGTGTTTGGTGTGATCTGTAGTGTATGATGTGATCTGTAGTGTGTGGTGTGATCTGTAGTGTATGGTGTGATCTGTAGTGTGCTGTCTGAATGTATGGTGTGATCTGTAGTGTGTGGTGTGATCTGTAGTGTTCTTTCCGAATGTATGGTGTTATCTGTAGTGTTCTTTCCGAATGTATGGTGTGATCTGTGGTGTGCTGTCTGAATGTATGGTGTGATCTGTAGTGTGTGGTGTGATCTGTAGTGTGTGGTGTGATCTGTAGTGTAAGGTGTGATCTGTAGTGTGTGGTGTGATCTGTAGTGTGCTTTCTGAATGTATGGTGTGATCTGTAGTGTATGGTGTGATCTGTAGTGTGTGGTGTGATCTGTAGTGTGCTGTCTGAATGTATGGTGTAATCTGTAGTGTACGGTGTGATCTGTAGTGTGTGGTGTGATCTGTAGTGTATGGTGTGATCTGTAGTGTATGGTGTGATCTGTAGTGTGTGGTGTGATGTGAAGTGTGTGGTGTGATCTGCAGTGTTCTGTCTGAATGTATGGTATGATCTGTAGTGTATGGTGTGATCTGTAGTGCGCTGTCTGAATTAATGATGTGATCTGTAGTGTATGGTGTGATCTGTAGTGTATGGTGTGATCTGTAGTGTATGGTGTGATCTGTAGAGTGCTGTCTGAATGTATGGTGTGATCTGTAGTGTATGGTGTGATCTATAGTGTGCTGTCTGGATGTATGGTGTGATCTGTAGTGTGTGGTGTGATCTGTAGTGTATGGTGTGATCAGCAGTGTGCTGTCTGATTGTATGGTGTGATCTGTAGTGTGCTGTCTGAATGTACGGTGTGATCTGTAGTGTGCTGTCTGAATGTATGGTGTGATCTGTAGTGTGTGGTGTGATCTGTAGTGTGTGGTGTGATCTGTAGTGTGCTGTCTGAATGTATGGTCTAATCTGTAGTGTATGGTGTGATGTGTAGTGTGTGGCGTAATCTGTAGTGTATTGTGTGATCTGTAGTGTATGGTGTGATCTGCAGTGTGGTGTGATCTGTAGTGTGTGGTGTGATCTGCAGTGTGCTGTCTAAATGTATGGCATGTTCTGTAGTTTATGCTGTGATCTGTAGTGCGCTGTCTGAATGTATGGTGTGATCTGCAGTGTATGGTGTGATCTGTAGTGTATGGTGTGATCTGTAGTGTATGGTGTGATCTGTAGTGCGCAGTCTGAATGTATGGTGTGATCTGTAGTGTATGGTGTGATCTGTAGTGTGTGGTGTGATCTTTAGTGTGTGGTGTGATTTGATGTGTGCTGTCTCAATGTATGGTGTGATCTGTAGTTTATGTTGTGATCTGTAGTGTGTGGTGTGATCTGTATTGTGCTGTCTGAATGTATGGTGTGATCTGTAGTGTATGGTGTGATCTGTAGTGCGTGGTCTAATCTGTAGTGTATGGTGTGATCTGTAGTGTATGGTGTGATCTGTAGTGTGTGGTGTGATCTGTAGTGTGTGGTGTGATCTGCAGTGTGCTGTCTGAATGTATGTTATGTTCTGTAGTGTATGGTGTGATCTGTAGTGCGCTGTCTGAAAGTACGGTGTGATCTGTAGTGTATGGTGTGATATGTATTGTATGGTGTGATCTGTAGTTCGCTGTCTGAATGTATGGTGTGATCTGAATTGTATGGTGTGATCAGTAGTGTGCAGTCTGAATGTATGGTGTGTTCTGTAGTGTGCTGTCTGAATGTATGGTATGATCTGTAGTGTATGGTCTGATCTGAAGTGTGTGGTGTGATTTGTAGTGCGCTGTCTGAATGTATGGTGTGATCTGTAGTGTGCTGTCTGAATGTATGGTGTGATCTGTAGTGTGTGGTGTGATCTGTAGTGTATGTTGTGATCTGTAGTGTGTGGTGTGATCTATAGTGTGTGGTGTGATCTGCAGTGTGTTGTCTGAATGTATGGTGTGATCTGTAGTGTGCTGTCTGAATGTACGGTGTGATCTGTAGTGTGCTGTCTGAATGTATGGTGTGATCTGTAGTGTGTGGTGTGATCTGTAGTGTGTGGTGTGATCTGTATTGTGTGGTGTGATCTGTAGTGTGTGCTTTGATCTGTAGTGTGTGGGGGGATCTGTAGTGTGCTGTCTGAATGTAGGGTGTGATCTGTAGTGTATGGTGTGATCTGTAGTGTGTGGTGTGATCTGTAGTGTCCTCTTTGAATGTATGGTGTGATCTGAAGTGTATGGTGTGATCTGTAGTGTGTGGTGTGATCTGTAGTGTAAGGTGTGATCTGTAGTGTGTGGTGTAATCTGTAGTGTGGTGTGTTCTGTAGTGTGCTGTCTGAATGTATGCTGTGATCTGTAGTGTATCGTGTGATCTGTAGTGTGTGGTGTGATCTGTAGTGTGCTGTCTGAATGCATGGTGTGATCTGTAGTGTGTGGTGTGATCTGTAGTGTGTGGTGTGATCTGTAGTGTGTGGTGTGATCTGTAGTGTGCTGTCTGAATGTATGGTGTGATCTGTAGTGTATGGTGTGATCTGTAGTGTGTGGTGTGATCTGAAGTGTGTGGTGTGATCAGCAGTGTGCTGTCTGAATGTATGGTATGATCTGTAATGTATGGTGTGATCTGTAGTGCGCTGTCTGAATGTATGATGTGATCTGTAGCGTATGGTGGGATCTGTAGTGTATGGTGTGATCCGTAGTGCGCTGTCTGAATGTATGGTGTGATCTGTAGTTTATGGTGTGATCTGTAGTGTATGGTATGATCTGTTGTGTGCTGTCTGAATGTATGGTGTGATCTGTAGTGTGTGCTGTGATCTGTAGTGTATGGTGTGATCTGCAGTGTGCTGTCTTAATGTATGGTGTGATCTGTAGTGTGCTGTCTGAATGTACGGTGTGATCGGTAGTGTGCTGTCTGAATGTATGGTGTGATCTGTAGTGTGTGGTGTGATCTGTAGTGTGTGGTTTGATCTGTAGTGTGCTGTCTGAATGTATGGTGTGATCTGTAGTGTACGGTGTGATGTGTAGTGTGTGGTGTAATCTGTAGTGTAAAGTGTGATCTGTAGTGTATGGTGTGATCTGTAGTGTGTGGTGTGATCTGTAGTGTGTGGTGTGATCTGTAGGGCACTGTCTGAATGTATGGTGTGATCTGTAGTGTATGGTGTGAACTGTAGAGTGCGGTCTGAATGTATGGTGTGATGTGTAGTGTTCTGTCTGAATGTATGGTATGATCTGTATTGTATGGTGTGATCTGTAGTGTGTGGTGTGATTTGTAGTGCGCTGTCTGAATGTTTGGTGTGATCTGTAGTGTTCTGTCTGAACGTATGGTGTGATCTGTGCTGTGTGGTGTTATCTGTAGTATATGGTGTGATCTTTAGTGTGTGGTGTGATCTATAGTGTGTGGTGTGATCTGTAGTGTGCTCTTTGAATGTATGGTGTGATCTGTAGCATATAGTGTGATCTGTAGTGTGCTGTCTGAATGTACGGTGTGATCTGTAGTGTATGGTGTGATCTGTAGTGTACTGTCTGAATGTATGGTGTGATCTGTAGTGTGTGGTGTGATCTGCAGTGTTTGGTGTGATCTGTAGTGTATGGTGTGATCTGTAGTGTATGATGTGATCTGTAGTGTGTGGTGTGATCTGTAGTGTATGGTGTGATCTGTAGTGTGCTGTCTGAATGTATGGTGTGATCTGTAGTGTGTGGTGTGATCTGTAGTGTAGGTGTGATCTGTAGTGTGCTTTCCGAATATATGGTGTGATCTGTATTGTGCTGTCTGAATGAACGGTGTGATCTATATTATGTGGTGTGATCTGTAGTGTATGGTGTGATCTGTAGTGTATTTTGTGATCTGTAGTGCGCTGTCTGAATGTATGGTGTGATCTGTAGTGTATGGTGTGATCTGTAGTGCGCTGTTTGAATGTATGGTGTGATCTGTAGTGTATGGTGTGATCTGTAGTGTGCTGTCTGAATGTATGGTGTGATCTGTAGTGAGCTGTCTGAATGTATGGTATGATCTGTAGTGTATGGTGTGATCTGTAGTGTGCTGTCTGAATGTATGGTGTGATCTGTAGTGTGTGGTGTGATCTGTAGTGTGTGGTGAGATCTGTACTGCGCTGTCTGAATGTATGGTGTGATCTGTAGTGTATGGTGTGATCTGTAGTGCGCTGTTTGAATGTATGGTGTGATCTGTAGTGTATGGTGTGATCTGTAGTGTGCTGTCTGAATGTATGGTGTGATCTGTAGTGAGCTGTCTGAATGTATGGTATGATCTGTAGTGTATGGTGTGATCTGTAGTGTGCTGTCTGAATGTATGGTATGATCTGTAGTGCGCTGTTTGAATGTATGGTGTGATCTGTAGTGTATGGTGTGATCTGTAGTGTGCTGTCTGAATGTATGGTGTGATCTGTAGTGAGCTGTCTGAATGTATGGTATGATCTGTAGTGTATGGTGTGATCTGTAGTGTGCTGTCTGAATGTATGGTATGATCTGTAGTGTGCTGTCTGAATGTATGGTATGATCTGTAGTGTCTGGTGTGATCTGTAGTGTGTGGTGTGATTTGCAGTGCGCTGTCTGAATGTATGGTGTGATCTGTAGTGTGCTGTCTGAATGTATCTTTTGATCTGTAGTGTGTGGTGTGATCTGTAGTGTGTGGTGTGATCTGTAGTGTGCTGTCTGAATGTATGGTCTGATCTGTAGTGTATTGTGTGATGTGTAGTGTGTGGCGTAATCTGTAGTGTATGGTGTGATCTGTAGTGTATGGTGTGATCTGTAGTGTGGTGTGATCTGTAGTGTGTGGTGTGATCTGCAGTGTGCTGTCTAAATGTATGGTATGTTCTGTAGTGTATGCTGTGATCTGTAGTGCGCTGTCTGAATGTATGGTGTGATCTGCAGTGTATGGTGTGATCTGTAGTGTATGGTGTGATCTGTAGTGTATGGTGTGATCTGTAGTGCGCAGTCTGAATGTATGGTGTGATCTGTAGTGTATGGTGAGATCTGTAGTGTGTGGTGTGATCTTTAGTGTGTGGTGTGATTTGATTTGTGCTGTCTGAATGTATGGTGTGATCTGTAGTGTATGGTGTGATCTGTAGTGTGTGGTGTGATCTGTATTGTGCTGTCTGAATGTATGGTGTGATCTGTAGTGTATGGTGTGATCTGTAGTGCGTGGTGTAATCTGTAGTTTATGGTGTGATCTGTAGTGTATGGTGTGATATGTAGTGTGTGGTGTGATCTGTAGTGTGTGGTGTGATCTGCAGTGTGCTGTCTGAATGTATGTTATGATCTGTAGTGTATGGTGTGATCTGTAGTGCGCTGTCTGAAAGTACGGTGTGATCTGTAGTGTATGGTGTGATCTGTAGTGTATGGTGTGATCTGTAGTTCGCTGTCTGAATGTATGGTGTGATCTGAAGTGTATGGTGTGATCAGTAGTGTGCAGTCTGAATGTATGGTGTGTTCTGTAGTGTGCTGTCTGAATGTATGGTATGATCTGTAGTGTATGGTCTGATCTGAAGTGTGTGGTGTGATTTGTAGTGCGCTGTCTGAATGTATGGTGTGATCTGTAGTCTGCTGTCTGAATGTATGGTGTGATCTGTAGTGTGTGGTGTGATCTGTAGTGTATGTTGTGATCTGTAGTGTGTGGTGAGATCTATAGTGTGTGGTGTGATCTGCAGTGTGTTGTCTGAATGTATGGTGTGATCTGTAGTGTGCTGTCTGAATGTACGGTGTGATCTGTAGTGTGCTGTCTGAATGTATGGTGTGATCTGTAGTGTGTGGTGTTATCTGTAGTGTGTGGTGTGATCTGTATTGTGTGGTGTGATCTGTAGTGTGTGCTGTGATCTGTAGTGTGTGGGGGGATCTGTAGTTTGCTGTCTGAATGTATGGTGTGATCTGTAGTGTATGGTGTGATATGTAGTGTGTGGTGTGATCTGTAGTGTCCTCTTTGAATGTATGGTGTGATCTGAAGTGTATGGTGTGATCTGCAGTGTGTGGTGTGATCTGTAGTGTAAGGTGTGATCTGTAGTGTGTGGTGTCATCTGTAGTGTGGTGTGTTCTGTAGTGTGCTGTCTGAATGTATGGTGTGATCTGTAGGGTATCGTGTGATCTGTAGTGTGTGGTGTGATCTGTAGTGTGCTGTTTGAATGTATGGTGTGATCTGTAGTGTGTGGTGTGATCTGTAGTGTGTGGTGTGATCTGTAGTGTAAGGTGTGATCTTTAGTGTGTGGTGTGATCTGTAGTGTGTGGTGTGATCTGTAGTGTGCTGTCTGAATGTATGGTGTGATCTGTAGTGTATGGTGTGATCTGTAGTGTGTGGTGTGATCTGTAGTGTGCTGTCTGAATGTATGCTGTAATCTGTAGTGTATGGTGTGATCTGTAATGTGTGGTGTGATCTGTAGTGTATGGTGGGATCTGTAGTGTATGGTGTGATCTGTAGTGAGTGGTGTGATCTGAAGTGTGTGGTGTGATCTGCAGTGTGCTGTCTGAATGTATGGTATGATCTGTAATGTATGGTGTGATCTGTAGTGCGCTGTCTGAATGTATGATGTGATCTGTAGCGTATGGTGGGATCTGTAGTGTATGGTGTGATCCGTAGTGCGCTGTCTGAATGTATGGTGTGATCTGTAGAGTATGGTGTGATCTGTAGTGTATGGTGTGATCTGTAGTGTGCTGTCTGAATGTATGGTGTGATCTGTAGTGTATGGTGTGATCTGTAGTGTGCTGTCTGAATGTATAGTGTGATCTGTAGTGTGTGGTGTGATCTGTAGTGTGTGGTGTGATCTGTAGTGTATGGTGTGATCTGTAGTGTATGATGTGATCTGTAGTGTGTGGTGTGATCTGTAGTGTATGGTGTGATCTGTAGTGTGCTGTCTGAATGTATGGTGTGATCTGTAGTGTGTGGTATGATCTGAAGTGTATGGTGTGATCTGTAGTGTTATGTCTGAATGTATGGTGTGATCTGTAGTGTGCTGTCTGGATGTATGGTGTGATCTGTAGTGTGTGGTGTGATCTGTAGTGTGTGGTGTGATCTGTAGTGTAAGGTGTGATCTGTAGTGTGTGGTGTGATCTGTAGTGTGTGGTTTGATCTGTAGTGTGCTGTCTCAATGTATGGTGTGATCTGTAGTGTATGGTGTGATCTGTAGTGTGTGGTGTGATCTGTAGTGTGCTGTCTGAATGTATGGTGTGATCTGTAGTGTATGTTGTGATCTGTAGTGTGTGGTGTGATCTGCAGTGTCTGGTGTGATCTGTAGTGTATGGTGTGATCTGTAGTGTGTGGTGTGATCTGTAGTGTGTGGTGTGATCTGCAGTGCGCTGTCTGAATGTATGGTATGATCTGTAGTGTAAGGTGTGATCTGTAGTGCGCTGTCTGAATGTGTGATGTGATCTGTACTGTGTGCTGTGATCTGTAGTGTATGGTGAAATCTGTAGTGTATGGTGTGATCTGTAGTGTATGGTGTGATCTGTAGTGTATGGTGTGATCTGTAGTGCGCTGTCTAAATGCATGGTGTGATCTGTAGTGTATGGTGTGATCTGTAGTGTGCTGTCTGCATGTATGGTGTGATCTGTAGTGTGTGGTGTGATCTGTAGTGTATGGTGTAATCTGCAGTGTGCTGTCCGAATGTATGGTGTGATCTGTATTGTGCTGTCTGAATGTACGGTGTGATCTGTAGTTTGTGGTGTGATGTGTAGTGTGTGGTGTGATCTGTATTGAATGGTGTGATCTGCAGTGTTTGGTGTGCTCGGTAGTGTATGGTGTGATCTGTAGTGTGCAGTCTGAATGTATGGTGTGTTCTGTAGTGTGCTGTCTGAATGTATGGTATGATCTGTAGTGTATGGTCTGATCTGAAGTGTGTGGTGTGATTTGTAGTGCGCTGTCTGAATGTATGGTGTGATCTGTAGTCTGCTGTCTGAATGTATGGTGTGATCTGTAGTGTGTGGTGTGATCTGTAGTGTATGTTGTGATCTGTAGTGTGTGGTGAGATCTATAGTGTGTGGTGTGATCTGCAGTGTGTTGTCTGAATGTATGGTGTGATCTGTAGTGTGCTGTCTGAATGTACGGTGTGATCTGTAGTGTGCTGTCTGAATGTATGGTGTGATCTGTAGTGTGTGGTGTTATCTGTAGTGTGTGGTGTGATCTGTATTGTGTGGTGTGATCTGTAGTGTGTGCTGTGATCTGTAGTGTGTGGGGGGATCTGTAGTTTGCTGTCTGAATGTATGGTGTGATCTGTAGTGTATGGTGTGATATGTAGTGTGTGGTGTGATCTGTAGTGTCCTCTTTGAATGTATGGTGTGATCTGAAGTGTATGGTGTGATCTGCAGTGTGTGGTGTGATCTGTAGTGTAAGGTGTGATCTGTAGTGTGTGGTGTCATCTGTAGTGTGGTGTGTTCTGTAGTGTGCTGTCTGAATGTATGGTGTGATCTGTAGTGTATCGTGTGATCTGTAGTGTGTGGTGTGATCTGTAGTGTGCTGTTTGAATGTATGGTGTGATCTGTAGTGTATGGTGTGATCTGTAGTGTGTGGTGTGATCTGTAGTGTGCTGTCTGAATGTATGCTGTAATCTGTAGTGTATGGTGTGATCTGTAATGTGTGGTGTGATCTGTAGTGTATGGTGGGATCTGTAGTGTATGGTGTGATCTGTAGTGTGTGGTGTGATCTGAAGTGTGTGGTGTGATCTGCAGTGTGCTGTCTGAATGTATGGTATGATCTGTAATGTATGGTGTGATTTGTAGTGCGCTGTCTGAATGTATGATGTGATCTGTAGCGTATGGTGGGATCTGTAGTGTATGGTGTGATCCGTAGTGCGCTGTCTGAATGTATGGTGTGATCTGTAGAGTATGGTGTGATCTGTAGTGTGCTGTCTGAATGTATAGTGTGATCTGTAGTGTGTGGTGTGATCTGTAGTGTGTGGTGTGATCTGTAGTGTATGGTGTGATCTGTAGTGTACGATGTGATCTGTAGTGTGTGGTGTGATCTGTAGTGTATGGTGTGATCTGTAGTGTGCTGTCTGAATGTATGGTGTGATCTGTAGTGTATGGTGTGATCTGTAGTGTGCTGTCTGAATGTATAGTGTGATCTGTAGTGTGTGGTGTGATCTGTAGTGTGTGGTGTGATCTGTAGTGTATGGTGTGATCTGTAGTTTATGATGTGATCTGTAGTGTGTGGTGTGATCTGTAGTGTATGGTGTGATCTGTAGTGTGCTGTCTGAATGTATGGTGTGATCTGTAGTGTGTGGTGTGATCTGAAGTGTATGGTGTGATCTGTAGTGTTATGTCTGAATGTATGGTGTGATCTGTAGTGTGCTGTCTGGATGTATGGTGTGATCTGTAGTGTGTGGTGTGATCTGTAGTGTGTGGTGTGATCTGTAGTGTAAGGTGTGATCTGTAGTGTGTGGTGTGATCTGTAGTGTGTGGTTTGATCTGTAGTGTGCTGTCTCAATGTATGGTGTGATCTGTAGTGTATGGTGTGATCTGTAGTGTGTGGTGTGATCTGTAGTGTGCTGTCTGAATGTATGGTGTGATCTGTAGTGTATGTTGTGATCTGTAGTGTGTGGTGTGATCTGCAGTGTCTGGTGTGATCTGTAGTGTATGGTGTGATCTGTAGTGTGTGGTGTGATCTGTAGTGTGTGGTGTGATCTGCAGTGCGCTGTCTGAATGTATGGTATGATCTGTAGTGTAAGGTGTGATCTGTAGTGCGCTGTCTGAATGTGTGATGTGATCTGTACTGTGTGCTGTGATCTGTAGTGTATGGTGAAATCTGTAGTGTATGGTGTGATCTGTAGTGTATGGTGTGATCTGTAGTGTATGGTGTGATCTGTAGTGCGCTGTCTAAATGCATGGTGTGATCTGTAGTGTATGGTGTGATCTGTAGTGTGCTGTCTGCATGTATGGTGTGATCTGTAGTGTGTGGTGTGATCTGTAGTGTATGGTGTAATCTGCAGTGTGCTGTCCGAATGTATGGTGTGATCTGTATTGTGCTGTCTGAATGTACGGTGTGATCTGTAGTTTGTGGTGTGATGTGTAGTGTGTGGTGTGATCTGTATTGAATGGTGTGATCTGCAGTGTTTGGTGTGCTCGGTAGTGTATGGTGTGATCTGTAGTGTGCAGTCTGAATGTATGGTGTCATCTGTAGTGTGCTGTCTGAATGTACGGTGTGATCTGTAGTGTGTGGTGTGATCTGTAGAGTGTGGTGCGATCCGTAGTGTATGGTGTGATCTGTAGTGTGTGGTGTGATCTGTAGTGTGTAGTGTGATCTGTAGTGTGCTGTCTGAATGTATGGTGTGATCTGTAGCGTATGGTGTGATCTGTAGTGTATGGTGTGATCTGTAGTGTGCTGTTTGAACGTATGGTGTGATCTGCAGTGTGTGGTGTGATCTGCAGTGTATGGTGTGATCTGTAGTGTGCTGTCTGAATGTATGGTGTGATCTGTAGAGTGTGGTGTGATCTATAGTGTATGGTGTGATCTGTAGTGTTTGGTGCGATCTGTAGGTTGCTGACTGAATGTATGGTGTGCTCTGTAGTGTATGGTGTGATCTGTAGTGCGTAGTGTAATCTGTAGTGTATGGTGTGATCTGCACTGTATGGTGTGATCTGTAGTGTGTGGTGTGATCTATAGTGTGTGGTGTGATCTGCAGTGTATGGTGTGATCTGCAGTGTGCTGTCTGAATGTATGGTGTGATCTGTAGTGTGCTGTCTGAATGTACGGTGTGATCTGTAGTGTGCTGTCTGAATGTATGGTGTGATCTGTAGTGTGTGGTGTGTTCTGTAATGTAAGGTGTGATCTGTAGTGTGTGGTGTGATCTGTAGTGTGTGGTTTGATCTGTAGTGTGCTGTCTGAATGTGTGGTGTGATCTGTAGTGTATGGTGTGATCTGTAGTGTGTGGTGTGATCTGTAGTGTGTGGTGCGATCTGCAGTGTGCTGTCTGAATGTATGGTGTGATCTGTAGTGTGCTGTCTGAATGTACGGTGTGATCTGTAGTGTGCTGTCTGAATGTATGGTGTGATCTGTAGTGTGTGGTGTGTTCTGTAATGTAAGGTGTGATCTGTAGTGTGTGGTGTGATCTGTAGTGTGTGGTGTGATCTGTAGTGTGCTGTCTGAATGTGTGGTGTGATCTGTAGTGTATGGTGTGATCTGTAGTGTGTGGTGTGATCTGTAGTGTGCTGTCTGAATGTATGGTGTGATCTGTAGTGTGTGGTGTGATCTGTAGTGTATGGTGTGATCAGCAGTGTGCTGTCTGATTGTATGGTGTGATCTGTAGTGTGCTGTCTGAATGTACGGTGTGATCTGTAGTGTGCTGTCTGAATGTATGGTGTGATCTGTAGTGTGTGGTGTGATCTGTAGTGAGTGGTGTGATCTGTAGTGTGCTGTCTGAATGTATGCTCTGATCTGTAGTGTATGGTGTGATGTGTAGTGTGTGGCGTAATCTGTAGTGTATTGTGTGATCTGTAGTGTATGGTGTGATCTGCAGTCTGGTGTGATCTGTAGTGTGTGGTGTGATCTGCAGTGTGCTGTCTAAATGTATGGCATGTTCTGTAGTGTATGCTGTGATCTGTAGTGCGCTGTCTGAATGTATGGTGTGATCTGCAGTGTATGGTGTGATCTGTAGTGTATGGTGTGATCTGTAGTGTATGGTGTGATCTGTAGTGCGCAGTCTGAATGTATGGTGTGATCTGTAGTGTATGGTGTGATCTGTAGTGTGTGGTGTGATCTTTAGTGTGTGGTGTGATTTGATGTGTGCTGTCTCAATGTATGGTGTGATCTGTAGTGTATGTTGTGATCTGTAGTGTGTGGTGTGATCTGTATTGTGCTGTCTGAATGTATGGTGTGATCTGTAGTGTATGGTGTGATCTGTAGTGCGTGGTCTAATCTGTAGTGTATGGTGTGATCTGTAGTGTATGGTGTGATCTGTAGTGTGTGGTGTGATCTGTAGTGTGTGGTTTGATCTGCAGTGTGCTGTCTGAATGTATGTTATGATCTGTAGTGTATGGTGTGATCTGTAGTGCGCTGTCTGAAAGTACGGTGTGATTTGTAGTGTATGGTGTGATCTGTAGTGTATGGTGTGATCTGTAGTTCGCTGTCTGAATGTATGGTGTGGTCTGAATTGTATGGTGTGATCAGTAGTGTGCAGTCTGAATGTATGGTGTGTTCTGTAGTGTGCTGTCTGAATGTATGGTATGATCTGTAGTGTATGGTCTGATCTGAAGTGTGTGGTGTGATTTGTAGTGCGCTGTCTGAATGTAGGGTGTGATCTGTAGTGTGCTGTCTGAATGTATGGTGTGATCTGTAGTGTGTGGTGTGATCTGTAGTGTATGTTGTGATCTGTAGTGTGTGGTGTGATCTATAGTGTGTGGTGTGATCTGCAGTGTGTTGTCTGAATGTATGGTGTGATCTGTAGTGTGCTGTCTGAATGTACGGTGTGATCTGTAGTGTGCTGTCTGAATGTATGGTGTGATCTGTAGTGTGTGGTGTGTTCTGTAATGTAAGGTGTGATCTGTAGTGTGTGGTGTGATCTGTAGTGTGTGGTGTGATCTGTAGTGTGCTGTCTGAATGTGTGGTGTGATCTGTAGTGTATGGTGTGATCTGTAGTGTGTGGTGTGATCTGAAGTGTGTGGTGCGATCTGCAGTGTGCTGTCTGAATGTATGGTGTGATCTGCAGTGTGTGGTGTGATCTATAGTGTGTTGTGTGATCTGTAGTGTATGGTGTGATCTGCAGTGTGCTGTCTGAATGTATGGTGTGATCTGTAGTGTGCTCTCTGAATGTACGGTGTGATCTGTAGTGTGCTGTCTGAATGTATGGTGTGATCTGTAGTGTATGGTGTGATCTGTAGTGTGTGGTGTGATCTGTAGTGTGCTGTCTGAATGTATGGTGTAATCTGTAGTGTATGGTGTGATCTGTAGTGTGTGGTGTGACCTGTAGTGTATGGTGTGATCTGTAGTGTATGGTGTGATCTGTAGTGCGCTGTCAGAATGTATGATGTGATCTGTTGTGTATGGTGTGATCTGTAGTGTTTGGTGTGATCTGTAGTGTGCTGTCTGAATGTATGGTGTGATCTGTAGTGTGTGGTGTGATCTGTAGTGTATGGTGTGATCTGCAGTGTGCTGTCTGAATGTATGGTGTGATCTGTAGTGTGCTGTCTGAATGTACTGTGTGATCGGTAGTGTGCTGTCTGAATATATGGTGTGATCTGTAGTGTGTGGTGTCATCTGTAGTGTGTGGTGTGATCTGTACTGCGCTGTCTGAATGTATGGTGTGATCTGTAGTGTGCCGTCTGAATGTATGGTATGATCTGTATTGTATGGTGCGATCTGTAGTGTGTGGTGTGATTTGTAGTGCGCTGTCTGAATGTATGGTGTGATCTGTAGTGTGCTGTCTGAATGTATGGTGTGAACTGTAGTGTGTGGTGTGATCTGTAGTGTATGGTGTGATCTGTAGTGTGTGGTGTGATCTATAGTGTGTGGTGTGATCTGTAGTGTGCTCTCTGAATGTATGGTGTGATCTGTAGCATATGGTGTGATCTGTAGTGTGCTGTCTGAATGTATGGTGTGATCTGTAGTGTATGGTGGGACCTGTAGTGTGCTGTCTGAATGTATGGTGTGATCTGTAGTGTTTGGTGTGATCTGTAGTGTATGGTGTGATCTGTAGTGTATGATGTGATCTGTAGTGTGTGGTGTGATCTGTAGTGTATGGTGTTATCTGTAGTGTGCTGTCTGAATGTATGGTGTGATCTGTAGTGTGTGGTGTGATCTGTAGTGTTCTTTCCGAATGTATGGTGTTATCTGTAATGTTCTTTCCGAATGTATGGTGTGATCTGTGGTGTGCTGTCTGAATGTATGGTGTGATCTGTAGTGTGTGGTGTGATCTGTAGTGTGTGGTGTGATCTGTAGTGTAAGGTGTGATCTGTAGTGTGTGGTGTGATCTGTAGTGTGCTTTCTGAATGTATGGTGTGATCTGTAGTGTATGGTGTGATCTGTAGTGTGTGGTGTGTTCTGTAGTGTGCTGTCTGAATGTATGGTGTAATCTGTTGTGTACGGTGTGATCTGTAGTGTGTGGTGTGATCTGTAGTGTATGGTGTGATCTGTAGTGTATGGTGTGATCTGTAGTGTGTGGTGTGATGTGAATTGTGTGGTGTGATCTGCAGTGTTCTGTCTGAATGTATGGTATGATCTGTAGTGTATGGTGTGATCTGTAGTGCGCTGTCTAAATTAATGATGTGATCTGTAGTGTATGGTGTGATCTGTAGTGTATGGTGTGATCTGTAGTGTATGGTGTGATCTGTAGAGCGCTGTATGAATGTATGGTGTGATCTGTAGTGTATGGTGTGATCTGTAGTGTATGGTGTGATCTATAGTGTGCTGTCTGGATGTATGGTGTGATCTGTAGTGTGTGGTGTGATCTGTAGTGTATGGTGTGATCAGCAGTGTGCTGTCTGATTGTATGGTGTGATCTGTAGTGTGCTGTCTGAATGTACGGTGTGATCTGTAGTGTGCTGTCTGAATGTATGGTGTGATCTGTAGTGTGTGGTGTGATCTGTAGTGTGTGGTGTGATCTGTAGTGTGCTGTCTGAATGTATGGTCTGATCTGTAGTGTATGGTGTGATGTGTAGTGTGTGGCGTAATCTGTAGTGTATTGTGTGATCTGTAGTGTATGGTGTGATCTGCAGTGTGGTGTGATCTGTAGTGTGTGGTGTGATCTGCAGTGTGCTGTCTAAATGTATGGCATGTTCTGTAGTGTATGCTGTGATCTGTAGTGCGCTGTCTGAATGTATGGTGTGATCTGCAGTGTATGGTGTGATCTGTAGTGTATGGTGTGATCTGTAGTGTATGGTGTGATCTGTAGTGCGCAGTCTGAATGTATGGTGTGATCTGTAGTGTATGGTGTGATCTGTAGTGTGTGGTGTGATCTTTAGTGTGTGGTGTGATTTGATGTGTGCTGTCTCAATGTATGGTGTGATCTGTAGTGTATGTTGTGATCTGTAGTGTGTGGTGTGATCTGTATTGTGCTGTCTGAATGTATGGTGTGATCTGTAGTGTATGGTGTGATCTGTAGTGCGTGGTCTAATCTGTAGTGTATGGTGTGATCTGTAGTGTATGGTGTGATCTGTAGTGTGTGGTGTGATCTGTAGTGTGTGGTGTGATCTGCAGTGTGCTGTCTGAATGTATGTTATGATCTGTAGTGTATGGTGTGATCTGTAGTGCGCTGTCTGAAAGTACGGTGTGATCTGTAGTGTATGGTGTGATCTGTAGTGTATGGTGTGATCTGTAGTTCGCTGTCTGAATGTATGGTGTGGTCTGAATTGTATGGTGTGATCAGTAGTGTGCAGTCTGAATGTATGGTGTGTTCTGTAGTGTGCTGTCTGAATGTATGGTATGATCTGTAGTGTATGGTCTGATCTGAAGTGTGTGGTGTGATTTGTAGTGCGCTGTCTGAATGTAGGGTGTGATCTGTAGTGTGCCGTCTGAATGTATGGTGTGATCTGTAGTGTGTGGTGTGATCTGTAGTGTATGTTGTGATCTGTAGTGTGTGGTGTGATCTATAGTGTGTGGTGTGATCTGCAGTGTGTTGTCTGAATGTATGGTGTGATCTGTAGTGTGCTGTCTGAATGTACGGTGTGATCTGTAGTGTGCTGTCTGAATGTATGGTGTGATCTGTAGTGTGTGGTGTGATCTGTAGTGTGTGGTGTGATCTGTATTGTGTGGTGTGATCTGTAGTGTGTGCTTTGATCTGTAGTGTGTGGGGGGATCTGTAGTGTGCTGTCTGAATGTAGGGTGTGATCTGTAGTGTATGGTGTGATCTGTAGTGTGTGGTGTGATCTGTAGTGTCCTCTTTGAATGTATGGTGTGATCTGAAGTGTATGGTGTGATCTGTAGTGTGTGGTGTGATCTGTAGTGTAAGGTGTGATCTGTAGTGTGTGGTGTGATCTGTAGTGTGTGGTGTGATCTGTAGTGTGCTGTCTGAATGTATGGTGTGATCTGTAGTGTATGGTGTGATCTGTAGTGTGTGGTGTGATCTGTAGCGTGCTGTCTGAATGTATGCTGTAATCTGTAGTGTATGGTGTGATCTGTAGTGTGTGGTGTGATCTGTAGTGTATGGTGGGATCTGTAGTGTATGGTGTGATCTGTAGTGTGTGGTGTGATCTGAAGTGTGTGGTGTGATCAGCAGTGTGCTGTCTGAATGTATGGTATGATCTGTAATGTATGGTGTGATCTGTAGTGCGCTGTCTGAATGTATGATGTGATCTGTAGCGTATGGTGGGATCTGTAGTGTATGGTGTGATCCGTAGTGCGCTGTCTGAATGTATGGTGTGATCTGTAGTGTATGGTGTGATCTGTAGTGTATGGTATGATCTGTTGTGTGCTGTCTGAATGTATGGTGTGATCTGTAGTGTGTGCTGTGATCTGTAGTGTATGGTGTGATCTGCAGTGTGCTGTCTTAATGTATGGTGAGATCTGTAGTGTGCTGTCTGAATGTACGGTGTGATCGGTAGTGTGCTGTCTGAATGTATGGTGTGATCTGTAGTGTGTGGTGTGATCTGTAGTGTGTGGTTTGATCTGTAGTGTGCTGTCTGAATGTATGGTGTGATCTGTAGTGTACGGTGTGATGTGTAGTGTGTGGTGTAATCTGTAGTGTAAAGTGTGATCTGTAGTGTATGGTGTGATCTGTAGTGTGTGGTGTGATCTGTAGTGTGTGGTGTGATCTGTAGGGCGCTGTCTGAATGTATGGTGTGATCTGTAGTGTATGGTGTGAACTGTAGAGTGCGGTCTGAATGTATGGTGTGATGTGTAGTGTTCTGTCTGAATGTATGGTATGATCTGTATTGTATGGTGTGATCTGTAGTGTGTGGTGTGATTTGTAGTGCGCTGTCTGAATGTTTGGTGTGATCTGTAGTGTTCTGTCTGAACGTATGGTGTGATCTGTGCTGTGTGGTGTTATCTGTAGTATATGGTGTGATCTTTAGTGTGTGGTGTGATCTATAGTGTGTGGTGTGATCTGTAGTGTGCTCTCTGAATGTATGGTGTGATCTGTAGCATATAGTGTGATCTGTAGTGTGCTGTCTGAATGTACGGTGTGATCTGTAGTGTATGGTGTGATCTGTAGTGTGCTGTCTGAATGTATGGTGTGATCTTCTGTGTGGTGTGATCTGCAGTGTTTGGTGTGATCTGTAGTGTATGGTGTGATCTGTAGTGTATGATGTGATCTGTAGTGTGTGGTGTGATCTGTAGTGTATGGTGTGATCTGTAGTGTGCTGTCTGAATATATGGTGTGATCTGTAGTGTGTGGTGTGATCTGTAGTGTAGGTGTGATCTGTAGTGTGCTTTCCGAATATATGGTGTGATCTGTATTGTGCTGTCTGAATGAACGGTGTGATCTATAGTGTGTGGTGTGATCTGTAGTGTATGGTGTGATCTGTAGTGTATTTTGTGATCTGTAGAGCGCTGTCTGAATGTATGGTGTGATCTGTAGTGTATGGTGTGATCTGTAGTGCGCTGTTTGAATGTATGGTGTGATCTGTAGTGTATGGTGTGATCTGTAGTGTGCTGTCTGAATGTATGGTGTGATCTGTAGTGAGCTGTCTGAATGTATGGTATGATCTGTAGTGTATGGTGTGATCTGTAGTGTGCTGTCTGAATGTATGGTGTGATTGTAGTGTGTGGTGTGATCTGTAGTGTGTGGTGAGATCTGTACTGCGCTGTCTGAATGTATGGTGTGATCTGTAGTGTATGGTGTGATCTGTAGTGCGCTGTTTGAATGTATGGTGTGATCTGTAGTGTATGGTGTGATCTGTAGTGTGCTGTCTGAATGTATGGTGTGATCTGTAGTGAGCTGTCTGAATGTATGGTATGATCTGTAGTGTATGGTGTGATCTGTAGTGTGCTGTCTGAATGTATGGTATGATCTGTAGTGCGCTGTTTGAATGTATGGTGTGATCTGTAGTGTATGGTGTGATCTGTAGTGTCCTGTCTGAATGTATGGTGTGATCTGTAGTGAGCTGTCTGAATGTATGGTATGATCTGTAGTGTATGGTGTGATCTGTAGTGTGCTGTCTGAATGTATGGTATGATCTGTAGTGTGCTGTCTGAATGTATGGTATGATCTGTAGTGTCTGGTGTGATCTGTAGTGTGTGGTGTGATTTGCAGTGCGCTGTCTGAATGTATGGTGTGATCTGTAGTGTGCTGTCTGAATGTATCTTTTGATCTGTAGTGTGTGGTGTGATCTGTAGTGTGTGGTGTGATCTGTAGTGTGCTGTCTGAATGTATGGTCTGATCTGTAGTGTATTGTGTGATGTGTAGTGTGTGGCGTAATCTGTAGTGTATGGTGTGATCTGTAGTGTGTGGTGTGATCTGCAGTGTGCTGTCTAAATGTATGGTATGTTCTGTAGTGTATGCTGTGATCTGTAGTGCGCTGTCTGAATGTATGGTGTGATCTGCAGTGTATGGTGTGATCTGTAGTGTATGGTGTGATCTGTAGTGTATGGTGTGATCTGTAGTGCGCAGTCTGAATGTATGGTGTGATCTGTAGTGTATGGTGAGATCTGTAGTGTGTGGTGTGATCTTTAGTGTGTGGTGTGATTTGATTTGTGCTGTCTGAATGTATGGTGTGATCTGTAGTGTATGGTGTGATCTGTAGTGCGTGGTGTAATCTGTAGTTTATGGTGTGATCTGTAGTGTATGGTGTGATATGTAGTGTGTGGTGTGATCTGTAGTGTGTGGTGTGATCTGCAGTGTACTGTCTGAATGTATGTTATGATCT